>NC_056739.1:1284865007-1284867507 GCF_019279795.1 Protopterus annectens | reverse complement strand
CAGAAGTATGGCTACTTCCATCACAAGGATTGCCATGCTAGATGAGAAAGTTCATATCTGTGGTGTATATAAGGAACTAATAAGGTCTACTTCAAACAGTACTGCAGAGTTTGCCAGAACACCTACAGTCTTCATCATGTGGAGGACATTAAAGACATCACTTGCCCAAAGCTGCAAACTGACTAGGTGCACTTGTCCAGTGAAATCATGCCATGCAGACCCTCAGAAACCTCATCATCAGGATCTTTTTTGGATGATGCAAAGGCAAACGCCTTTCATGTGATAGCACTTTCAGCTTTAAATATATTATCTGAATTTTTGTTGATGTTCCCATTCTGTATTTTGATTCTCAGGTAGGATTTTTATTTAATGAGGAGAATTGTTTTGATTGAAAGCACTTAAAGATGTAAATATGTACTTCACAAATACAAGGCACGGGGTTTGATTCTCACCTTTAAGAGAAATTAAGAGAAATTGGCTAGGCTTAAAATGGCCCCCAAGGGCAATTAGAATTATTTCTTTCTACAGTTACTGCTATAAGGATTTGTGCAGTATATGTTTTTTGTTGCTTATATATTTTTCTTGCTTTTTTTTTTAATTGACAGTCTGACATATCCAATAACCTGGTTAACAGTGAGGAAAGAAAGTAAAAAAAAAAGGAGGAACAATCTTAATCCTAACAGAATCCCCCAAACACCAGTTACTGTCCCCTTGAGTGCAGGTGAAAATAAAGTTTATGTATGTGCCAGTTGTTATAAAGTAATAATGAATCAGTTTAATAATCTGAAGAAATTGCGATATACATATAGGATCCTGATGTGCTTATTTACTTGTTTATGTAGTACGTTTATCTGAATCTGGCTTTTAAATAAAAACAATGAAATAAAAACAGCGCTTGGGATTATAGAGAACAGTCACATAGTTGTAGTACAACTCAATAGAAATAATATATTTGTTAACTTTGCCTGTATATGATTATTGCATTAAATATTTTAAATGTTTAAATCTACTATGAGTGAATTTAACATCAGGGAACATTTTTTAAGTTGTGAAGAAATTATAGTATACAGTATAAGCTCACAACATTATCAACAATGAAGAAGATAAGCCTGGTTTTAATGCAGCTGAACTGAAGAAGACATGGAATTGTGAACTTACAAATTAAAATTAAGAACTGGACAAAATCTGTAAACTCCTGTTAGTCATGATTAGGGTACGTCATGTGTCCTGAGCATTTCATTTAAATCATGTTCACTACATAGTCTATGCTTAGAATCAGTACTGTTTCAGGTTGTGATGCATATCTGTTTTAAGTAAGAAAGGAGAGTCAGGATGCTACATAGAATAAAATGTTGTTTTGATACATTCAGCCAGAACAGATGTCATCATAAGCAGAAATAAGCCACAACACATATTAAATGCATACACTCAGCACTGGAAAGATTACTATTGAAGTGGAGTGTGGAAATGTTCAACAAAACTGAGACATAGATGTGAACACATCAAAGACGTGCCACAGCAACAATGGCAGATTTATCCATCTGCCTTATTTGAAGTTATAGATGATATGAGAACATGTCATAACAGGAAGAAGTGTCCATAAGCTTTACATAAACAGAGGACACACTGAGCTACATCATATATAAACAGCAGATTAGAGAGTGAAATGCAGTCGTGATCAAAATGAACAGAGTAATCATGAAATACGCTCCCTGTGAAGTTGCATTGCTTCCTGTGGGTATTCCCATGCCTGTACAGGCAAACATGGTCACAGCATTCAGCCTCGTTATCATGAGTACTAACCACATCGGTTAAGGATAACTAACAACAGAATCTCCCACCTCTTTACCATTTCTTCATTACCTACTACCATACTCATTTTTACATATGCTAATATAATGCACCCAGGCCATGAAGAGATTAGTGCATATATCAAGGGCAAATTAACTTTAATTGTATTGCCATACTGACACTATATAATGAAAAGTAGAGCATCTAACAGGATGATAAAAGAAAAGATGCAAAAGGAGGATGAAAGAATGAACTGGGAAGAAGAAAAGAATGAACATAACGTGTAAAAGTGAGAAAGGCAATCAAGCAGTGAAGTAAGACAGCCTTTTTTCACATGGAATGCATTGCCTCAGTTAGTGTAGTGACCCTCAGAGAAAGATTCAGGTATGAGTGGCATGGAACAAGGGGACATGAGTGGGGTTACATGGAAAGGCACAATGCTGCCTGGCCATGTGCTATACAGACATGACAAGCAGTAGTTTGTCCTCTTGTATTATATATCTCCATACATATGGGATCAGACACAATGCTGCCTGTGCATATGCGATACAGACATGACAGGTAGTAGCTTTTCCTTGTGTATTATATATGTCCATACATTTGGGATTTGTGTTGGCGTTTTGAAACCATTCATATCAAATGCCATTTTGGTTAAATTTATCTCAGTGAATCAACATTTCGAATGTATTTACAAGCATTGTTTGATATG
>NC_056739.1:1284762507-1284860007 GCF_019279795.1 Protopterus annectens | reverse complement strand
AAAAAAAAACAGTTATCGGAATTCAAAACAAGACAGAGACAACCTACAAACCAAAAGAATAAGTTACTGCGGCTTTCACTCTGCCCTGCTTTCCAGCCAATGAGCTCAGATCATGGTCATTTATTCCCCAAGATTCCCAAGGCACCCTTCATTTCACTAGTTAGCTTCCAATGAAGCAGATGTGAAAGGACTTCATAAGCACAGAAAAAGATGAGTAAACTAGAAGTCATAATAATCATTTATTTACTTTCTGCTTGTACTCCCTGCTTAAAATAACTTTCTGGCAAATAAAATGAATTACTTTCACACATAGATGTTGCAAATCCGTCACTGCTTGGAAAAGCTTTGTATTCATTAGATGCAATGTACATGGGTGGGTCTAGCAACTGTCTTTATCCTTCCTTCTATCACTAAAGACACTTCCTTCCACATCCCTGAATAATATGTAAATAAACAATTTAATAAATAGACAGAACAGGGATGATTGATAAATATATATAGTAAGACAGTCTAAACAGGATACTATGCATATCGTCTAAGAAAAAGAACAGCATGGCAGGATAGAACTCCTTAGTTAAAATAAATGGTAATGCGAAGATAATGAAGAAGAAACATAGAAGGGAAAGTTCTGTTCCATTAAATTCAAGCAAAGCAGTTTAAGTCTGCTATTTAAACTTTTTTTTCTGAAAAAAATCATATGCATCTGTTTTAGCTGATCAAACAAGCTTTCTCTGATGTTACAAATCCGTCACTGCTTGGAAAAGCTTTCTCTTCATTAGATGCAAGTGTGCATGGGCTGGTCTAGCAGTAACTGTCTTTATCCTGCAGTTGGAATGTTTCTGTGCCCCATTATACTGTTTATTCTGTGCATCTTGAATGTGTAACTGTTTCTTCTGTAACTTATCAGTCTTTAGGCTTAGTTTGTTTATCCTCTGCTTTCCACTTTCAGCCTAACCCTTTTAGTTGTAAATAACTCGTTCCCTCTCTTAATGCTACTGTTCCCTTAGTTCCAGCTGCTCAGCCTTCCTGTTTAACCCCCTTTCATTATTACTATTCTAGTATGTTTCTTTTTCTTGCCTTCCTACTTATTTCTCTTACTGTCACCTCTTTTTCTCATTCCTTTTTACCTTCCGTGGTTGCTTCCCTAATATGTTCCTCTGTTCCTATACACCTAAAATATACTCAGGACTGAACTTCATCATTGGCTTCACAGTGTATTGTAGCTCTTACTCTACTGAACTCATTTAGTAATTTGGATCCCCAATATTGTTATTTATATTGCTTAAGACTGAATGAAAGTTATATAGATATCTAACCTTTGCTTTGTATTTCATTAATTGATTTATTAATTCATTATCTGACAGCCGTTTCATGTACTCATCCATTTTTTGACACCAACTTTAGCTTGATCGGGGCTGCAGGTGAGCCAAAGTTTATTCTGCAATAAAATAGGCATAAAACTAAAACAATATTGAAAGATATTTATTGTTTTAAAAACAGGGGCAGGATTTGAATAATTTATGTAATGATGCTTAGGTTATATGATATATAGCAATATATGAAGTGTGCTGTTTGTTAATGTTAATTTAATACAATTTGATTTCTTTTGCATAAATGTAAATTTGCTTCTGTCACAAGTGATAATTCAATAAAAGTGTTTAAAAAAAAGACAGAAATAATCCTGCATAGGATAGCAGCCCATCTCAAGACACACAGACACACCAATGCCATGGTGTAGAGGGATAAAGCCCAAACTATATCCCAGGAGACTCAGGTTTGACTAGTGGCTTGGGTGTCTGAGGAACCAACAGGGAGGTATGGACATGTCCATTCTGAAGAAAAAGAATGTCTCTCTAAGTGTTCCCTGAGAGGAAGCATAATTCATAGAGGAGTGTAGTCCTCGGGCATAAACAGGGAAATGAAAATGATTAACCAAGGGGTAGGCCATAAATGAAAACCCCGTGGTGGAAGTAGTCAATGGCACAATCCCTCCCCCAGAATGCCCTTAGGTTCCATGCCAGTTCCATTCATAGAACAGAGATAGTCCAGGGCTGTATAAGAGGCTGGTAGACTTGGCAGTGGACTGGGCCACTGGGGTAAGCTGAAAAGAATAAAGCAGAAGGGACAAAAAGGCACACAAGTATATACATAGATACATACCTAGACATATGAACAGATGCATAAATTACTTCTAGAGGAATGAAAAAGTCAGGACACAGAAAATAATGTCTTTTATTTCTGTAGAAATAAAATGTCGTAATCTTTTTTTTTTTTTTTTACTTCCAGTTTGAATCTTGCTAAGTCAGGAATATTTTATAACACTGAAGCTGAAGCTATCATCTGAAAGACAGAATGTCTCATAGTAATGCATGTGCTTCCATACTGTTATATCTCTGTTAGTATTTCTGGTATGCACCCTAACCCAGTGTGAGATCAGTGAAGGAGCAGTAAAAAGTACTATTTTTATATTTTTCATAACTAGACTTATAATTATGTAGTCACAAAATGGATATCTATACTTTAAAGGTAAAACAAGATACTCCGGAAAGTGTACAATACAAAAAATATTAAAGTTCATTTTCCTGGATAGATTTGTCCTATAATGTTTTGTACATCTATACTCATTTGCATTTAATCAGTATCTCTTCAGTATTCACACTCTTCTGTCATGTTTCATGCATCATGCAGACATAAATAATGCCTTGTGCAAGGTCACAGTGGACAGCTCCCAAAGTCCTGCATTAAAGAATACTTTAAATTTCCATAGTGCTGCATTAAAGAACAATTTAATTAAGTAAGATCAGTGCTACATCAATGAATAGTCTAAGTTAAATTGTTCATCATAATTTGGTTCTCAATGTGCAGCACTGAATGTCACCAAGAGATACTTGATGACTTTTTACAGAAGTGCACCCTACTTACAGGTCTTACTCCAAACCAGATTATATTACAGATGCTTGACAGCAAAAGGAAACAATAAGCCCTTTTAATCTGCTCTTTTAAATGGATCTAACATTGTACCTCACCTCCATCCCCACCTTCACCCTTACTCTTTTTCACCAGTCTCATGTAATTTTGAATGGCTCTGTGGATTTTCTTTCCATCACCCTTCTGGTAGTCCATTTCATATGTTTACAGCCCTTTCTGTGAAAAAGTGCTTTGGAGATCCAGAGAGTTGTTGGTCCCGACAAACTGTTGCATGTACATCTTCCTCCACTTTTATCCTTCCAGATCAGGACATCCCCTTCACAAGTCCCTCACATCATCCTGTGTACCAATATCATGTTCCCCTGTCTCTTCTAGTCTCATATGAGAAGAGCTCCTGCTGTTGCAACCTCTGATCACATCCCATCCATTCCATGAATATTTCTGGAAGATTTCCTCTTGATTGATTCATTCCCTTTCCTTATAGGGATCCTTCTAGCAGGCACTAACTTACATAGTAGTGCAATACGTTAAGTAATACAGAACAGCTTTACTAAGAACATTATGCAGTAGGGTCTATAGTAGATGAACGAATGCTTAAAATGTTGAGTACGACATGCTCAACAGCTTTTAAGAGAAATTTCATCTAAGCGAAACCCCATAATGTCGAAACAAGGAGTTTTGAAAAGTTATAGTTGTCCAGCTGTCAGGAAGCCAACGGCTGACAGCTAAAATGCACTGTACACCATTAAAACCTCCCCCCAAAAAACAAAAAAAAAAAAAACAAACAAAATAAAGTGGGGGGCTTTGCCCCCACACCCCCCAATGTGGGGAGCTGTGCCCCCCACACACCCCCTGCTTAAATATACCAACTCTGAGATTGCACCACAGTGGAGGACTGTAAGAACGGCTAGACAAGGTGAATGTTCTGACGTCAGCCGTTGGCTCCCTGATGGCTGGCCAACTATAACTTTTCGAAACTCCTTGTTTCGACAAACTTAGGTTTTGCTTAGCTGAACGTTCACTTAAAAGCTGTGGAGCATATCGTACTCGACATTTTAAACATTTGTTCATTTAATAGGGAACCTATGCAGTATATGTTAATGTAAATCACTGCATGCAGATTTACATAGACTTAAAAAAGTATGACACATCTTGAAGTAAAACTGCATGGCAAGTGCCTTAAAATGCAACAAGCAAAGCTCAAAGGCAACAGACATACAGCTGTACTTCAGATGTTCTAGTGATCTTCAGAGTGCTTTTGCTGACTTTTCAGCCATGAAAGAACCGTTCAACTCCATATAGCCAACAATAATTATTTTTTTCATAGATAATGCAGAATAAGAACAAAATAAAAGAATAAATGCATTTCCTGTTTGATGAGTATTGTGTTTTTATTGCACTCCTTTCTAACTCACTGCATCTGAACAATCTGAAAATGATGTTTTGTCACTAACCTTACAGTCTACATTCTCTTCATCTAATTCTTGTCATTTATGTGTTGCAAACATTCTGCCAAGCCTGCTGAATGCCTTTTCTGAAACCTTTTCAGAAGTCATTAGAGTTAAAGGAAAATAAGATACTAGAGCTGTCTGCATTTTCTTAAACTACAAGAAATTATATTTAATGATAGACTGTCTTTTCATTAATGCATGATATACTATTTTGAGACTTCATCTTGAAGTCTGAATACTTGTATAAATAATTTAAAAGAAATGTGGAATAATAGAAGTGTCTGTCTCTATAATTGTCAGCTGAGCTACAAGAGTACAGAGTACAGTGTTCCTTAGTGCTCATTTTTCTCCATTCTTCACCACCGAATGAAGCCTTCTTTCAGATTGTCTACGATAAATTGTCCCTCATCTTACACTAAAAGGCTAAACGCTGGTCTCCAAGATTTACTTTCTGAAGGCTTAAATATAGTTTTGTGAATACCCCCCCAAGTGCCAGACATCTATGACAAGGACACAAAGAACATTTTCTATAAGATGTACATATTTCTGAGCATATGTTAAATTCAGTCATAGTTCAGGAGATATGGGAAATTATGACATGCCAGTCTCTATTCCAGTTTCCATCCATATACCAGTCTAATTAAATCTCAAACACAGAATCAAGTGTATGAAAGTGGTTTCATCATTAAAATAATATAAAGAATTCTTGTTTCCAGCTATTAACGAATAGTGCAACCGAATGCAAGTATAAATTGTAGCCATCCCATTAAATGTCTTATTAAATTACCAGTTAAAAGCAGCCTTATATATCTTATAAGTATGTTAATTTATTTATTTGCACTTTGTTGACCAGGTTACCCCCACAATATAAATGTCCTGTTTTCAAAGAGACACCAGGTAATATTCATTAGAAATGTAGCTAACAGTTCTGGCACCCAGTGCCATCCCCTGATTTGGTACACCATCTCTAACCTCAACTCTTATGATGAGCAAAAAAAAAAAGGTCCTTTGCCATGGAACCTGACTGTAAATAAATAAAACATCTTCTTTTATTTGAAAGTGTAGTAAACTGCTTTCTGTAATTTATGCCACACACAAAGCACTAAAGTGAATATATATATATATATATATATATATATATATATATATATATATATATATATATATATATATATATATATATATACACATACATATTTTTCCTTTTCAAACTGCAACAATCTGATTACTACAATGTAACAACTGGCAGCTATAATTCATGCCACACATGAAGCATAAAATTCCTTTTTAAATTGAAGTAAACTGCTTGCTACAATGGCTACAGTTTATGCCACACACAGAGTGCTAAATACTTCAGTTCTAACCAGAGAAGAAATACCAGCATTTGAATGCCAGTAATGCACTGCACTGAAGACTGAATGGCATATGCTGATCTCTACCCCTAGTACTTTGTCTCCTGGGGCAGATACCCCATTTTCTCCACCCTGATTTTTTTTAACATGAAACATCTTTTTTGAATTATCACTTATGATATAAGCAATCATACATTTATATAAAGGAAAACAAACCGTATTGACATATTTTCAGTTGCAAATGTTATACATCACTTATAAACTTCTGTACAGTCATTGCACTTTGCATTTTTTAATATAGGTCACAACTCTTTATTTTTGAAAAAAAAAAATATATATATATATATATATATATATATATATATATATATATATATATATATATATATATCTGTGAGACCATTCACATTTAAAGATAATATTGAAATTATGTAAAATATAAAGCACGGTGTGCAGATGTTACCCAGGCAGTTCCAAAAGTTAGTGAATCAAGCAGCACAATATAGAAGGAGCGTAACCTTGTCTTTTCAGACCAAAAAGTAGAATTGTTTCACATCAATCCAAAATCCAAGTAGAATATGCTTCCAAGTAAATACAAAACGAAACTTTAGTCTGCAGTTTATTGTAGAACATAAAAACAGGTGAGCGCTTTCGCTTTTCAGCTTTATCAAACCATAATGCACTTCTAAAAAATGTCATCCTATATATACTAACAAATAATTAATTAAACTATTAACTGGTTCTCAATAGATATCTTAAAAAGGCATACACATATTAAATGCATTATTTATATTCTGTGTAAATGTTTTGCCTAGCAGCAACAAAGCTGAAACAGCTCTTCAAACCACAAATATACCTTAAAACATAAAAATAAACATAAAACAGTAGTTTATAGCAATTTATAAAAGCAATAGATATTCAATAAATTTATCTAAAGAACAAAGTTAAATAAACAACTGACATTGTTAAAACATATAATATTATATTAATATTTATACCTTCTTTTCTTCAATTTTGGTTTTAGTGGAATATTGTCATTGAGTCCTGGAAAATTATGAGCCTGTAATTTAATGATCCAGTCTGCTTCTAATTCCTCTGTCCTATTTCTAATATCTCCTATTCTAAGGGTAGGTGTATTAACTTGCAGAATCATGAATCTAAATTCATGTGTAGGGCCTGCTTTTAATACATGTTTAGATAATGCATTCACTTCGGACTTAATCTTAATCTGGTAAATATGTTCTCTAATTCTATGTTTTAATTTTCTATCTGTTTTACCTACATAGATGCAGATGCAACGATTTCACTTCGAAGTCTGCATAGAGAAGAGAGTCATACCCAGGGGACTGAGGGTACTCAAAATGCCCACGACAGGTAACACATACCCTGAGTTACTCTTTTGAATTCCTATAAGAAGGTTTAAATATTAATATAATATTATATGTTTTAACAATGTCAGTTGTTTATTTAACTTTGTTCTTTAGATAAATTTATTGAATATCTATTGCTTTATAAATTGCTATAAACTACTGTTTTATATTTATTTTTATGTTTTAAGGTATATTTGTGGTTTGAAGAGCTGTTTCAGCTTTGTTGCTGCTAGGCAAAACATTTACACAGAATATAAATAATGCATTTAATATGTGTATGCCTTTTTAAGATATCTATTGAAAACCAGTTAATAGTTTAATTAATTATTTGTTAGTATATATAGGATGACGTTTTTTAGAAGTGCATTATGGTTTGATAAAGCTGAAAAGCGAAAGCGCTCACCTGTTTTTATGTTCTACAATAAACTGCAGACTAAAGTTTCGTTTTGTATTTACTTGGAAGCATATTCTACTTGGATTTTGGATTGATGTGAAACAATTCTACTTTTTGGTCTGAAAAGACAAGGTTACGCTCCTTCTATATTGTGCTGCTTGATTCACTAACTTTTGGAACTGCCTGGGTAACATCTGCACACCGTGCTTTATATTTTACATGATTTTATGGACTTTTTTCAGCTGTGCAGAGGTTTTTGTTTCGTTGCGGTGCTTAGTTTTATCCTTTATTTATAATATTGAAATTGTTGTCATTATGAGAAGTTGTTATTGGGCCAGATTCAATAAAGTATACACTAAGTGTGCACAATATGTAATCAAGAACATTCTTATCACATTTTTTGTGCTTTCTAATCACTCAGAAAGATTATAGTAAGTCTATATGTAGTCTACAGGTTGTAGTAACCTTTATGAATCCCTGTCAGTATTTAAACTGCAGGAATATCAGCAGGAAAACTAAAATTTGGAGGAAGTAGGTATGAGCTATGTCTGTGTTGTCTGTTCACTCAGAATAGTGTACACTTAGTGTACACTTAGTGTAGACATTATTGAATCTCAGGGATTATTCCCACTTGTTATGTGTAACAGCTTTTTTAAAATATTGAGTTTCAGCTTTTGTGTTTTATGTGTACACTAATGCTTGGCAGGTTGATTTTTTATACAGTAGTTGTTTGTTATACCCCTTTGAACCTATATCACATCTTACAAAACTTTTTGTTTTAATGAAAACCCTCAGACAAACCAAAAAAATGTATATATATATATATATATATATATATATATATATATATATATATATACACCCTCCAGAATACCCCATAACCTGTTAGCTTAATACACACACATTAAACTACTTACATCTTCAAATAACAAGTTCAACCCTCCTAATAGGAAAATTGTCCCAGATTGACAGCTACACTCACAGGCTTGAATTAATGTGCAATGAAGTTTATCCATGCTAAGATGCATGGTACAGCCTGTGTGTCTACTTACACTAAGTCTATTTTTTGTCTTCTCTTTATTTTTCTCCCAGATATAGAAAACAACTTGAATGCTTTCAGAAAACATTATCTTCTAGCCACTAAAAGAAAAAGTATTCTGATTTTATTGCTCTTATCAGCTTAACTCCATAGAAATATGACAACCAGATCCACAGTTGCTTTCAGCTACAAGCTTCTCATGTTGTACATTTATTTACTAAATGAAAAACTTTTCATTATATTCAATTATTTTATTTACTTTCCCTTAAAGTGTTATTAGATAAAGCAAACTGCCTTAATCCATTCCCCTATGTTAAAGTAAGAAAAAAGCACATCAGTTTTATTTATATCATGCTTTTTTGTCCATGCTTTCTTCTCTTTCTACATTGTAGTGCCTACATCTCTTAAAACTGAACAAGAAGAAAGAAAAAAAAGAAGGAAAAAGGTCACCTGTTTATTTTAGTATTCCTATTCCACTCAAAAATCACTGAAAATGTTTTACTTTACAACATGCAGTATATGTCATGCTTTATAAAATTGTTAACAACAAAAAAAACTGTTTTACTTATAGTTACCTCTTTCCTTCCTCTTCCCCTCTTGTTAATGTTCTTCCAAACAGTAATGGAGTGAAGTAGGGGATATGCTTTGGAGTCCTCTACAAGTTTAACATAGTCAAACTCCAATATTTCCAGGTTTTCTTGATCCACCATATTTTAGAAGTGTGATTGATGCTTTGTAATTCCAGATTTATTCATTAATTTCTGAGTTGCTGGTTTTCTTCCTGTTGATCTCCATCTTCTACATTTATTCTTTGCTGGTATTCATGCAGTATACTTACTTGCCAATAACTGAATTTTCCCCAAGCTGACAATATCACTGGCTGTTATTTCTCAGTTTCTGCTTTCACATTGGGAGAAAGTGACTTTCAGTTCAATTTCAGTAAGTGAAACTTGCCCTCAAAGACAAATTCACTGGATGTCTTTTCTGAGTTTCTGTTTTCACACTGGGAAAGCTGAAATTAAGCTGTTACTCAGTGTGCAGTCATCTTAAAAAGTCCTTGCCCCACCCTGATTAATTACAAAATAAAAAAATAAGACCACCTATCTTAATGTAGAATACTTGTGGCATAAGAGTAAAACATAATTTTATGAAGAAGAATGCCAAAAACTAGAAGAATGTATAGCAGTAATTATGAGAAGTCAATGATACAACAAAAAATAATATTTATGAAGCAAATCTAAAAGGTTATTAATGCAGAATACATTCTTAAAGATAGAAAGAAAGAGATTAATATTTTTATGTAGGTAAATCATGTCAAAAGTATGCTAACAAAGGTATAGAATGAGAAAGGTGTGATAACTAATAAGCAAAAAGAATTAATTAAAGCTGTAGAATTTTTTTGACACTATGTATTTACAGACAGAGATCATACATACAGGGTATGGAATAGGAAGTTAAAACCCCCTTCTGAAGAAACAATGGCTATGCTAAGAGAAATTACTATTGAGGAAGTTCAAGCAAGGATAGAGAGAGAGGAAAGATTGTCTCCACCCCAGAGAAGATAGCATTATTAATGCATTCTACAGGAAAATGTGCAAGGAAGTAATTAAATGTTTTCATAAAATGATATGTGAGTAGATGAATCAAGGCATGAAATCAATATACACATTTTATTAAACATATTTGGTATAAGGTTGATAGAAACTATTAAGTAACTGGATACCCATATCAATATTTGATAGGGATTATAAAATAGTCATAATGATTTTTTTCAAATAAAATTTAATAATTGCATACCCTGATGTGTTTAATTATGGTGGCCATCATAAAACAGTTACTAGAAATTGTAAATCAAAATCTAAACCAACTATATTAGAAGTAGTGAATATAGTAACAGAGATAAAACAATTGAAACTCAGATCTTTAGAAAAGGGTAGGAGCAAACTACATAGGAAAAAAATTGGAATTGTGGGAAAAATACATCCAGGGAGGAATGAGCTTTAAAAGAAAGCAAGACTTAAATGAGCTATGTAACTTTTGACTGAAAATGATTGGGTAGATTATAAGTGATGTATAATGTTTGCAACTGAGAGTTTGTCAGTATGTTTGTGATGTAAAATGCTTGCAACTAGGATTGCGTTGGAGTGGTTCATTTTCATTTATATAAATGTATGATTGCTTATGTCATAAGTGATGTTTTAATAAAGATTCTTCTTGTTTAAAAAGGGTCAGGAATTGAATAATTTATGCAATGTTGTTTAGGTTATATGATATATAGCAATATATGTGAAGTATAATGTTTGTTAATTTTAATTTTTTGACTACATTTGTATAAATGTAAATTTGCCTATGTCACAAGTGATGATTCAATAAAGGTGTTGAAAAAAAAAGCTTTAATAATTGCATAAAGGAGGTAATCTGTGATGAGTGTATGGGATGAAAGGAAAGGATAGTAGAGGCCCATTTATTTGTTATAGTTGAGGAAGTAATAGATAAAATTGCAAACAAATAAATTGACAATAAATTGATTTCATGAAACATTAAAAGATGTAATAACTGTTTATGGAATATTTTAAAACAGTAGAAGATTCCAGAAAAAATTATAAATTCTGAAAGTTATTTACAAAAATGTAACTGCAAAAATGTTAGTAAATGGTCGCTAATCAGAGAGATTGGATTTAAAAGTATGTCAATGATGCACAGTGAGTCTAATACTTTTTAGTTTGGTAATAAATGATGTTAAAGGAAAACTAAAAAGAAATAATTATGAGGCAAATTTGATTTAGAGGTATGTAGTGAAATTACCTATAAAGATAATTTATGCAGATGATAATGTTATAATAGTGAAAAATAAGATATGGGTAAGTGTCATAATGGATTTGTGTTTTTTTCTGAGTAAGGTTGGTTTTGTTTAGTAGAGGGAAAAGTAAAGGATTTGGAGAAATAAAGAAAATAATTAGTATATATTTTACTACACATGATAATGAAGTGTCAGTTATTAAATCTGGAAATACATTATATTAAAACTGGAATAATTTAATAGAAGACATAAAGGATTTAATTGCATGAAAATTATATGACTTGTCTTTTCAGGCAAAAAAAAGTTTACTAAATACATTCAGTAATACTAGGAAAGATAGGCTATATTATTATGTTATTAAGTTTCCATGAATGTGTGAAAAGGATCTATTAGAATCTGTTTTTATGCAGTTTGGGGTTTTAAAAAATGGGATAAGAATGAATGTAGAAAAAAGGCAAAAAAGTCATTATGGATGAAAGGATGGTAAGATAAGGAATATGTGATATTATTAAGTCTGGGTTTAATATTATATGTTTGTACAGATATAAAAGAGGGGGAGAAGGAAAAAAAAACATTTATTTCAAGTAGGGGGTTGTATTTTAACTTTTGTATGATGTTACTTAACATCTTTCATCTGACGAACAGCACAATCAGGAGTGCAGCACCCACCTTATGCTATATTGCATTGTTAATATAAGAAAAATGTATCCATCTACCTGGTTTTCTAATCAAACCCACAGCCTTCTGACTTTTCATCATCAAAGGCAAGTATGCTACTTGTTGAGCTAATGAGACTATGGGCCAGATTCAGGAAGCCTCCGTGTAAGAGTTATAACTCTTACACGGAGGCTGCAGTTAAACGGTGTGATGTCAGCATGTCATGCATATGCATGAGGCATGCTGAATCACACTGTATCTCTTACACGGACCGTGTAAGACAGTAGGGGGCGTGTCCGTTGGCTAAGCCCTACAAGCTGACACGCCCCCGGAAGTCTATAATGGCTGAAAGTAAACAGCCACGAGAAAGGCCATGGAAATGTGAATAAACACACTACACAACACATGCCCCCACAGACCAGCAATGTAAAGAGTGAACAGATGTTATAAAATGAAAATAAAAACTGTTTTATTTTTTTAAACCCCGTAAATGTTTGCTACTGTGTGCGCTCGTGTGCGCGGGTGTGCTACTAGCGCAACTGCAGTTGGCAATCAGTGGAAAAGGATATAAGAACTAAATATGCAAAGTAAGCCAAGAAGTAATAGAGTGGTAGAGTTGTCGGCTTGAGAGCAGGCAGGCAAGGTTCGAGCCCACACAACACCCTTTTTTTTTTGGTAAATAAGCACTAAAAAGGCTCCTGACAGTATTGCACAAATGTAAAAGTATTTCCTTTTGTAAAATGGAATGAAATGGAGCATATATTTCCAAGTAATACAAGAATAAAAATTGTTAGAAATGTACTGAAAGCTAAACTGCAATGAAACAGAGTGCCCGTAGCTAAGTAGTGTTTCACAATCTTCAAATTGCTTGCTCAGAGCTAAGCACTGGTTTAACAGGCTCAAACTGTGTGCAACTAGCTGTGCTGAGTTTAACATGTGTGTTACTAGCCAATTAAGGTGTAACCCAGCGCCCACCGTTTGCGCGGAGCTCCCACAAGCTAACCGGTGGTGCGCATGCGTGAGCTCCGCGCAAACGAGTGCAGACCTGGTTTTAAGTGCTTAAAAGTACTTTTGGCATGTTTGATTGACAGGTCCTGAAGTAATTTCCAGACAGTCATAAAAATTAAAATTCAGTGGTCAGATTCGAACCCAGGGTACCATGCACTAGAGTCAAGGTACTAAACCACTAAGCCATGACAGCAGTACTTCAAAATGCAGAAATTGCATATATATAGGATGTAATCCAAAATGGAGCATGATAAAGCAGTTTCTGTGAAGTAGATACAATTCTAAACTGGCCAATCATAGAAATGTGCGGGAAAATCGGCATATATAAGCCCCATAGGCGGGAATACACAGCATAAACGATTGTAGAATACACCTGCAGGCAGAATGAGTGGAGTAGGGGAGGGACGTTGCTTTCGAGCACAGCGGTGGGGCATTGAGGAGTCCAGATACATGGTCTGGCTCCTAGTTCACCATCATGAGGCCCAACTCATGCAGGGCCAGGTCTCATGGGGAGCGTACAGGGCGAGGGCATGGGACCAGTTGGCTCATGATCTTACTAGTGCTACTGGGATTCCACGCACTGGTGAGCAGGTCCATCACCACCATGCGGACCTGAAGCGACGTAAGCAAGACCAGTTGACCCAATGGATCCAGGAGGCCCGGGATATGCCCAACGCCCCACTACTGAGTAAATTACATTTTACTTATGTATGTAAGGAATTCAACTAGCTGATACCATGGAGATGTGTATCCCAATATTACTTGTTTTGTATTACAGCTGCAGGTGTCCGGTCTATGAATCGACAGACACATGACCTCAGACTGGTGCGGCTGCACCACCATGCAGGTTAGTAATCCCACCTAGTAGTTGTAAATAAATATTATAGTGTAGCATGTAGCAGAACACTGCATGTATTGCTTAAAAGTAATAGAATGTGCAAGCAGCAAGTAAAAGTCTGCAGGTATGGCTGCAACAAGTTCATCAGTATGCAAGTGAAATAGGAAATATAAGTGATAGAAATAAATAGTGCTGTAATACAGATGTCCCACCATTAATTAAATGTAGTATAACCTGCAGTAGTCTCAAGAGTACAGCTTCAGAATCTGAGGCAATCACATGTGAGATATATCCCCTGTTGAAATGCTGAATCATGACAGAAGTGAGGCTGCTGGAAAGTGTTGGAATCCCCACAGGTCTAATATGTGAACAAAGCCTAGAAGTACCAACCTGAACTGTGAAATTGCAGGATGTGTGAGAGTGACAGAAAGGGTCATGTATCAATGAATAAAGTAGTAATAACACCTGAATATATAAGCTTCAGTGTGGTTCTACAGAACTAAATGCATGTGGGAATTAAAACTTAACATCCCAAACTGATTTCAGTGTGTCTGACTCTTGAATGTTCAGGCCAAAATCTGTATATGGTGATCACAGTCAGCAATTTGCAGATAGAATGAATGATTGTCTGACATACTAAACATCCATAGTTGTCCCCTGCCCTGTCATCAAAGTGTAGCAGGATGATGTATCTGATCAAATTCAAAATAATTAGGATAGTGATGTATCTGTAACAGGTCTAGCATGACAGTCAAGTAAAAATCATTTGGAAACTATCACCCACAAGTTAATTGTGTTTCTATTACAAATGTATATCAATGTATAATTTATGAATGTGTCATCATTTTCTTTCTCCACCCCACCCTATAATTGCAAATTAAAAACCCACTAAATATTGGTATGTGAACATTTCATTAACCATGGACATTTGTCCTGTTTCAAAAATATATGCATGTCTGTTGTTGCATGTGCCCTGGTCATACCTGCAAACCTGATGGCCTGTTGCCATTAATCAACACTGCATGTTGTTTGATTGTGTATTTCCGTTCAAATAATGCATGTGATATTGATATGCCCGTTGTTCAATGGTGTTAATATCTGGGTGTTTGTTTAATGGGAATACCAATGCATGCTGTTACAACTAATTTGAATGGAATAATATGCCACTAACCCAAACTAACATAACATACACACAAACCTAGAACGCTTGGGAAGGCAGGTCCCAGCGGACCCACCTCTCCCACCTCAGCTGGCGACTGCACCTGGCACTAGTGCCCAGGCCGGACCCTCCTCCAGTGGCCCTGTGCCACCTTCGGGTGGAAGCGCTGCAGGGGATGGGGCCCTTCCCCCCTCTGCAAGCGTGGTTGGAGGAGCACGTCCACTCACCCTCCAAGGTGTCCGGTCTGTGGTGCGAAGGGAGATTCAAGACTCTGTTCTTGGGCCCCTACGCCAGCTTGAGGCCGGGGTGGCACAGCTTACGGGCTTGCCCGTTGTCCCGCCTGCACAGCCCCCAGCACAGCCCCGTCCTGGGCTGTGAGGGAACAGTGGCAACTGCCTATGGGTGGGGATATCAGTTCCACTGTTGCCATCTGTGGGCTCAGGTGTCTTGGATATCCCAACCTCCGTCCCCGTCAATTGTGTAACCCCCCCACATGTGTCATACACCGTCCCTGTATGCGTCTTGTCTGTCTTGTCTGTTAACCCACCCAACCTACCTCCCCAGCTATACCAACTACCTCACCTGACATACCACTCTCACCTGATAAAAAAAAAAAGGGCACTCTGTACCCACAAAAAAATTACGCCCCATACATAGCTGTCCATGTTGCACACATGTCCACTGGACATTGAAACTGTTAATTACAATTGGCTGTACAACAGGTATTAATGTTGTCCTGACACCTCTCTCAGGGGTGGAAGGTTCCAAATGTCACACCAAATTGCATACAAATGCACAGCTGTTGCTGAGAAAGACATGGGCAGCTATGGGCCTCACCTACATCCTTCCTGCAAATTCCAAGCTTGTTTCCCTACTGTCTTATCTTCTTTGTGACCCCTTTTTCACCACTTTCCTGTCACCCCTTTTTCTTTTCTTTCAAAGAAAATAGCGCGGGTGTGCGCTTGTGTGCGTGGAGCTTAACGCCAGTGCGCATGCGTGAGCTCCGCGCAAATGAGCGCAGACCTGGTTTTAAATGCTTAAAAGTGCCTTTGGCACTTTTGATTGACAGGTCCTGTACTCATTTCGAAAGAAAAATAAATTCCCACTGCCAGTCTCGAACCCAGGACCTTAGTAACAGCAGTCTGTATGACCTACCACTAAGCCATGACTCTCTTACAAGAGTGTAGTGCTAAAATATATATAACATGTAATAGTAGGAATCAATATAAAGGGAATATAGGATGTGTACTACCCAAAGCATGTCAGGTAGATTTTTAATGCCTGAATTACTGGATTCCCATACTAGTTTAGTGTTCACGGAAACAGCCCTGCTAATTGTTAGCTTGTACATAATAATGTAAGGTAATGTACATATATGAAAGTATTATATGTACACACACACACACATATATATATATATATATATATATATATATATATATATATATATATATATTAATACATGTGAAATATAGTGGTAGGTGTCAGTATTCACACACACTCACTGCAGGAAACAGTGAAAATAAATGCAGCAACCACAATCTACAACACAGCCTGGCCCCTGTGAGACTTAATAACCCTTTTAACTGCGTAAAGGTGCCTTCAGCACTTTGATTGACAGGTCCAATACTCAGTTTGAAAGAAAAATAAACTCCTACTGTCAGTCTTGAACCCAGGACCCTGGTAACACTAGTCTGTATGACTAACCACTAAGCCATGACTCTCATATAAGAACATAGTGCTAAAATATATATAACATATAATAGTAGGAATCAATATAAAGGCAATATAGGATGTGTACTACCCAAAGCATGTCAGGTAGATTTTTAATACCTGAATTACTGGATTCCCATACTAGTTTAGTGTTCATGGAAACAGCCCTGCTAATTGTTAGCTTGTACATAATAATGTAAGGTAATGTACATATATGAAGGTATGTATATGTACACATATATATATATATATATATATATATATATATATATATATATATATATATATACATATATTAATACATATGAAATATAGTGGTAGGTGTCAGTATCCATACACACTCACTACAGGAAACAGTGAAGATAAATGCAGCAACCAGAATCTGCAACACAGCCTGACTCCTGTGAGACCTACTAACCCCTTTAACTGCTTAAAGGTGCCTCCAGCACTTTGATTGATAGGCCCTGTACTCAATTTGAAAGCAAAATATAAGCATACTAGTAGGCCCTACCACAAGACCATTGTAACACTAGTCTGTATGACCTACCAGTAAGCCATGACTCTCATACAGGAATATAGTGCTAAAATAAGTGGAACATGTAATAGTAGGAATGAAGATAAAGGCAATATAGTATGTGTACTACCCAAAACATGTCAAGCAGACTTTTACTGTCCCAATTACTGGATTCCTATACTAGTGTAGTGTTAACAGAAACAGCCCTGCTAATTGTTAGCTTGTACCCAATAATGTCAGCTAATGTACATATATGAAAGTATGTATATGTACACACACATATATATATATATATATATAGCAATACATATGAAATTTAGTTGTAGGTGTCAGTATGCATACACACTCACTACAGGGAACAGGTGAGAGAAATGCAGCAACCTGAATTTACAACACAGCATGAAGCATGAGAGACGTACTAACCTTCACACTCACAGAACACTGTCAACAGCATACCAGCATGGTCCACGCCCTTACAATCTGAAAGGGCAATGCCTATCTCACATACCCTTTTATAGCACTGTCCTGAAATCACAGTGAGACATGCAATCAGTACACAACTGGCTGCATGCAATTAACAAATGCTGCCTTACAATTGGTGCAGAGGCCATCACATGGACCTATGCAGATACCTACAAAAGCATCCAGTACCCACACTCCACACATACAATACATTCATTGCACAAAACTGACAGAGAAAGAGAGAGAGAGACAGAGAGAGAACAAAACAGAAATAAAGACAGCCAGCAGCAAAACCAGCAGCAGCAGCAGCAAACAGCAAGCAGCAAGCAGCACCAGTGACACAGCAACAGCTGCCACAAACACAGATAATGCAAAGTAGCAGGTTAATACTGCGTTTACTGTGACACCTCCAAATGTATCATAGTTCACTATCTATAGGTATGTCCATGAGATAGGTTGTGTGTACATAGTCCTGAAATATATACATATGTAATATTGCTGCACATGTTGTCCATACTTAAAACTTCCATAGCTTAGAACACAAGGCCAGTTATGCATATGATGCAGTAGTTCCCAGGGTCAGCAGGCAACCTCATTAGTTTAAATGTGTTATGTGCATCAGGTACTGTGGTACCCTGATTGCCACATCAAACATGTTTTTCATACGGAAATGCACACACAGAAACATCCCACATCCACACACTTGCCACATTCAGGCTTCAAAACACTATCTAGGTATATTCTGGTACATGTGCGTGTTACAGTAGCATGTAGCACTATACTGAGTACTGGCAGTTGTCTGTTGTCATGTTGTTTGTATAGAGCAAAAGGATTGTTCGTTTATCCTACGTCGTTTTGCAGACATTACTTGAAGAAGTGTTACTTTACATGCGTTATTGGTACCAACACCTTCTCTTTTGTTGTTTTGTTTGTATAGGGTGCTGTCAACATCACTGTTTGTTAAGGGAAATGTGCACCCTGCAGTGCATAGCCCCATTTGGCAAAAGCCACATCCCACCCCCACCATTGTGCACACACACTAACCCCACCCACAGTAAAACACATACTTTCCATTTGCAAGATTCAAACCCCTACCTAACTGTGTTATGACACAAGAGGCAGACACATTAGCAGAGTGTGCTATTTGCATTAGTGGGAAAAATCCTTTCTAATGCTGTACTTAGAGGGTGCTGACATCATCTGTGTTTAGGAAGAGGGATGTGCACCCTGTAGTGTGTTCTTCCAGTTGGCAAAAGGCACTTTTCCCTCACAGCATTATGCACACACACAAACTCCACTCATACATTCCTTTTACAGGATTCAAACCCCTACCTAGCTAAGTTATGACACTGGAGAAAGACGCATTAGCAGAGCGCGCTATACGAACTATTGGAGAGCTTGAATTCAGGTAATATAGTTATAGAGTGCTGACATCATCAGTGTTTCAAAAGGGGAATCTGCATCCTGTAGTGTACTGTCACAGTTGCTAATAGGGGCATTTCCCACACACACATTGATGTGTTTGAGGTTTGCATATGTGGGGGTTCCAGTACTCCAGTGTGATTAGTATATGGTTCGATTGCAACAATGAGGGATATACTTCAAGTGGTGAGCATTTTGTACTCATGTTTGTGATGATCAGGTCTAGTATATCTGCCCCTCTTGTGGGAAAGTTGAGTACCTGTTCCATAGCTAAAGAGTGTCTGAACTATGGGAACCCTAGATCTTGGGTATTGTGGCTTGAGTAATGTTCACAGTCTATGTTTGGGTAGCTGACGTCACCCAGTATGATGGTGTTTGCAGAGAAATCTATACTCTCCTGTGTCAGCATGAAGGCTGTGAGGGAGTCCTGAGTTTGAGAGGGTGCTGTAAGAGCTCCTCTGCGTCTCCTTCCATGTGGTCCAGGGAGGTATATCTCAGGTTGTTCACACCAGCATGGACAATGACTGCCTCATACTTGTACTTGCTGTGGAGTGACCTGTGTGCTTGTGTTATGTGGCACATTCTATCACCCGACAGGTAGCTAAATGTGACCCTCACCTTGCTCAATCTGGAGGGCGGGACGTCATTCAACAGCTCATGTCAAGCATGTTCACACTCCTCATAAATGATGTGGAAACCTTCAAAGCCCCCAGGCCTGTTGAAAATATGGACCAGACTGCAGATACCTGTATAAAGGCATTCTATGGACACATTCAGGAATGCATGGATCATGCAATCACATATGAAAGCAAGACCCAATCCTCCAAAGGCAGGCGTCCTGTGTGCTGGACACCAGCCATAAACAAACTATACAATAGAAGGATGAAGCCACTACATGATACAACAAACTCCCAAAATGTGAAGGCATCACTGATGAGTATTAGAAGACAACTACAGGCACTCATAAGATTGTCTAAGGCCATCTTTGAGAGAAGATTCCACAAGACACTGAGGATAATCACAAGGCTTTCTGTAGTTATGTTAGGAACCTGGGTGGTAATACCCAGATATGCTCAGAGGTAGTCCAAGATGTCACATGAAATACCAAACACACAGACATTGCCATCATCCTAGTGGACAGGTTCACTGCTACCTTCTCCCCCCCACCACACCAAAAGGGCAAATATGTCTCCCAGCAGAGTGCTGCCCCCCCTGACATCCCAGATGCTCAGGTAAGAGCTGCCCTCTCCAAAGCAATAAACCCTGCATCAATGGGACCAGACAGTGTCCCAGGCTGTGTCCTACATGAACCCCAAGAAGAGCTACACCCAGACATAACACTACTGTTCAATCCCAGCCTCACTACACGATATGTGGCCAAAGAGTGGCATACAGCAACAGCGGTCCCTCTACATTCAGGTGGTGCCTTAACGGATCCTGGACACTATTCGCCCCATATGTCTGAATAGCTTGGTCTGCAAAGCTATGGCAAGGATCATCATGAACCTCACATATATAGATATTGGGGACCTACAGACATGTCACCATACACAGTTTGGCTTTGTTAATGGCAGATCCTGCCTCTCAAACCTGTTTGATTTCTTTGAAACAGTCACCAAGGCCACTGTCAAGGGGAAGGTGGTCTACACAGCCTACCTGGACCTTGCGTAAGCCTTTGATACAATACCCCACTTGTGCATTCTAGGGAAGCTCACCAGTGTACATATTAACCCCTATGTCACTATGGATATTGCACAGTGGCTCAAGGTCAGAACACACATGGTTAGTATTGCTGGAGCCATGTCAGCCTCAAAACCAGTTACAAGTGGTGTCCCACAAGGCTCAGCCCTGGGATCTGTCATGTTCATTATATATTTATCAGAGGTACAGGCCAACATGGAAGTACTGTAGCTGAGCAAGTCGCAGATGACTGCAAACCGGACACCATAATCAACTCTCCAGCTAACACACGCATCCTCCAAAAAGGCCTCTTGCAAACACACGACTTGTGCCACAGCCATGGCCTCAAGCTGAATGCCAAAAAGCGTATAGTCATCCCCTTTGTCAAACACAAAGTGACCACAAAGTACCACATATGTGTTAATCCATTAAGTGCAGATGAAGGAATTATGGACCTTGGGGTACACAGGTTGATACCATTCTACCATTTGACAACAACATGGACAAAGTGGTTAGGAAAACATTTTATATGGGCCACATCATCATGATGGGATTCACATGTAGATCAGGGGAGGACATTGTGCCTCTTTACTCATCCCTCATCATGCCCATAATTGACTACAATGACCCTGTCGGCATGCACCTTACCAGACACCTGCAGCAACTGGAAAGACCACATATGCCTCAACAAGAGGATCAAAGGGCTCAAACAGATGCCACATACTGACTGGTTAAAGAAACAGCAGCTCTACTCAGTGGCATACTGCCTCTTCATAGGCAATATGTGCCTGACATATAAAGCCATGTCAAACCCTGACTTAATGGCCATGCTGCACCTCAGAATATCCAGATCCCATCAGGATACACACTGGAAAGACTTGAACCTCAGGAGTGATATACATAGCACATGCTGGAGGGACACATTCATAACTCAGAGGCTCCCTTCATTCTGGAATATTATCCCAATAGAGGTTAGGCAGAGTCACTCAGTGACTATCTTCAAGGGTGATATTAATGACTGGATGTGACATTGTAGGTTTACCCTGGGTATCACTTATGTGTCACTGTTAGGCAGAGGCACAGTATACTAACCTTGGAAAAGGGCATAGCAAGATAGATTTACAATGCATGGTGAAAGCCACACACATTCTGGCTAGGTGTATAAATGCCCTAGGGCAGATATCCTTGTATGAACCTATGGACCTAAGTATCTTGTTCACCATTGGCCCTATGTGCTGTTAATCACCAATGCAATCTCAATACTATGGTAGCATGTGCAAAGGTCAGTCGTCAGCCACCTCTATGGTACAGTTGTGGAATATGTGAGTCATGTAGTAATGTCACAGCTGCCACATGTACACAGGTCAACCCTATCCCCTACCCATGGATGTACAACACATGTATGAGATGGAAACACATGGCCAAACTGTGGACTAAGCACTCTGAACCCAGTACTGGCATAACCTGTCAGGTGGCATGAAATACTACAGTGACTGCAATACCAGTCTGATGTGGACCTACACTGACAGCAATACAAGCACAGAAACACACCGGGCCATTCGTGGAGCCTAAGGATAGCATCCTGCATGACTGGCAGACACCTCTGCAGCTGGCAGACAGGCATATGTTAGGCCTGCACACAGCACACATAACACATAGCACACATATCCTGTGTGCCAAACAAGCACAGTCTGTACAGCTATACAACACTACTGCTGTGGTTGTGTTAGGTACTTTAATTGTCCAGTACAGTGAGGACATGCTCACCAGGCTGGACAAGGTGAAGGTCACAGTGATATGCTCATGGGGCACTATGGTCCACCACATAACACAAGCATACAGGTCAGTCAGATGCATGGACACATATGACTCAGTCATTGTCCATGCCACTACAGCTGATGTGTGATGTCCCTCACTGGGATACATGATAGGGAACATGGAAGGGATCACTGAGCAAGTGACACAGGCTGGTAGAACCCTGACCTTGGTTGGCATCAGACCCTCACCAGGGATGCTGACATATTACTGAATGCTAATGAATTACTGTAGCTACAACACCCTAGCTGAATGGTTCTTAGCATGCAGTCACTGCATTGCTATGGAACAATGTCTTACCACTCCCACAACAGGTGAAAACATGCAGCACCTGTTCAACAACATGTACACTATATGCCCCAGACCAGGTGTGTATCGCTCACTACTAGGCTGATAGCATCTACATCTCACACTGTATATACACATCCCACATGCAGCACCTGCACAGAAGACCACAGTCATAATGTTACCCTGTGCAAATACCATGTATTCACAAGTGGCAGGCATCACACATGGTAACTATTGAAGGTCACAGGTACATATGCGTATTTGGCACACACATACATCATGTGTGCATTGCCATAACTGGTTTAATCAATGTCATGCATTATTGTGAGAGACAACCCGCACACATAGGCATTCTGTGTGGGCAAAACACACGTGACATGTCTGTAATCAAAAGCCATAAATAATTGTGATATCGTTTAGAAAGGGGTATGTGCATCCTGTAGTGTGTTTTCCCAGTTGCCAAAAGGGATATTTCTTTCATATACACTTACTCCCCCTTAACACACACTTGCTGGATTCAAACCCCTACCTAACTAAACGACACTAAAGACGGATGTATTAGCAGAGCGCACTATTTGCATTACTGGAAGATTTTGTTTCCCCTGATATACTTATAGGGTGCTGACATCATCAGAGTTTAGAAAGGGGAATGAGCATCCTGTGGTGTGTTTTCACAGTTGCCAAAGGGGATGTTCCTTTCATACACACTTACACACACACTTACTCCCCTTCACACACACTTGCCACATTCAAACCCCATATCTAACTATGTTATGACACTAGAAACTGACACATTAGCAGAGCACGCTATTCACATTACTGGGAGATTTCCTTTCCCCTGATATACTTATAGGGTGCTGACATCATCAGAGTTTAGAAAGGGGAATGAGCATCCTGTGGTGTGTTTTCACAGTTGCCAAAAGGGATGCTCCTTTCATACATACTTACTCCCCTTCACACACACTTGCTGGATTCAAACCCCTACCTAACTATGTTATGACATTAGAGACGGACACATTAGCGGAGCGCGCTATTTGCATTACTGGGAAATTTTCTTTCCCCTGATATACTTATAGGGTGCTGACATCATCAGAGTTTAGAAAGGGGAATGAGCATCCTGTGGTGTGTTTTCACAATTGCCAAAAGGGATGTTCCTTTCATACACACTTGCTGGATTCAAACCCCTACCTAACTATGTTATGATACTAGAGACGGACACATTAGCAGAGTGCGCTATTCACATTATTGAGCGATTCCTTTTCTCCTGATATACTTATAGGGTGCTGACATCAACGGTGTTTGGAAAGGGGAATGGGCATCCTGTGGTGTGTTTTCACAGTTGCCAAAAAGGATGCTCCTTTCATACACACTTGCTGGATTCAAACCCCTACCTAACTATGTTATGACACTAGAGATGGACACATTAGCAGAGCGCACTATTCAGATTACTGGGAGATTCCTTTTCTCCTGATATACTTATAGGGTGCTGACATGATCAGTGTCTAGAAAGGGGAATGAGCATCCTCTGGTGTGTTTTCACAGTTGCTACGAGTAACATTTGGACTAAGTGTGTGAGCATGCCCAGTTCAGCCTTCCCATGGCATGTTGTGTGAAAGATGTCTCATTTATCAAAGTGTGTGAGCATGCCCAGTGTGAGCTTTCCATATGTTGAACTCTGCAGCCCATCACATTTGTGGATGAGTGTGACATTCAACAAATATCTCCAGTCTATGGTTGTGTGTTCTGTGCCATGTTGTGTAGTTACTGTCTAAATGCTTTTTGTGTGAACACAACAGGGATTATACTGTGCCTGCAGGTTTTGCATGGGATACTTTGCATACAATTGTCAACATCCGTTCATACTGACCTAACACTGTAGTACTGTATAGTGTAGTGGTTCAGTACTTTCACTGTGGTGGACAGTATCCTGGGCTTTAGTTCTATCACTGCTTTACATTTCCATAGTGTGCACAACAGCCTGGTTAGGGTCCAGTTGTGCACATCTGCACAAAGGCGGTGCCTCTACGGACCCTGGTAATTACCACCACATAAGCTTAACAAGTCTAGTCTGCAAAGCTATGGAGAGGATCATAATGGAGCTCATAAACAAAGATATAGGGGACATGCAGACATTGGACCCGTCCCAGTTTGGCTTGGTCAAAGGCAGATCATGCCTTTTGAACTTGGTCGACTTCTTCAAAACAGTCACTAAGGCCATTGCTGAGGGAAGGGCAGTCCATACAGCCTACCTTGACCTTGCAAAGGCTTTCGACACAATACCCCACTCGGGTATTGTAGAAAAACCTACCAACCTAAATGTAAACCCATATGTCACAAGATGGGTTGCAAACTGGCTTAAGGACAGGACCCACAGGGTTAGAGTTGCTGGCGCTATGTCAGACGCCAAGCCGGTCACAAGTGGTGTCCACAGGGCTCAGTCCTTGGCCCCCTGTTGTTCGTCATCTACTTCTCAGAGGTACAGGCCAACATGGGAGGACTTTGGCTGACAAGGTTTGCAGATGACTGCAAACTGGGTGCCATACTGGACAGTGCATCAGACACAGATATCCTTCAGAAGGGACTCACGGACACTGATAGCTGGTGCCAGAGCCATGGCCTGATGGTAAATGCCAAAACATGTATAGTCATACCCTTCGGGAAAAGCAAGGTAACCCCAAGCTACCATATAGGTGGCAATCCTGTAAGCACAGAGGAGGTTATCATGGACCTGGGGACCCAGGTTGACAGTGGCCTTTCTCCTGACACTCACGTTGCTAACGTGGCTAGAAAGACCTTCTACATTGCCCACCTGATCAGGAAGGGATTCACATCCAGATCTAGTGAGGTCATTGTTCCCCTGTACTCTTCACTTATCAGACCAATGATTGAGTACAATGTCCCATTCTGGATGTATCTCACCCAACATCTGCAGCAATTGGAGAGACCCAAAAAGTCCCACACCAAAAGGATAAAGGGTCCCCAACATCTGTCATATGCTGCCAGATTGAAGACACTCCAGCTCTATTCAGTCACATACCATCTGCTCAGAGGTGACATGTGCCTGACATGCAAGGCCATGTCCAACCAGGAAGTAATGGACATGCTCCACCTCAAAATCGCCAAATCCACCAGAACCACTAGGGCAAGTGACTTAAACCTTAGCAGGGATATAAGTAGGACATATTGGAGGGATAGATGTACCACTCGGAGACTCCCTATGCTGTGGAATACAATCCCGGTCCATGTGAGGCAGAGCACCTCACTGGCTCTGTTCAAGGGGAATCTTTACCTGTGGATGGGGGATCATAGGTTTATCCTGGGGATCGTCTCTGTATCACTGCTGGACAGAGGCATGACAAACTAATGGGCACAGTATTGTTTCCATATAAGGGGTGGCGTATGCCATAAAACTCTGGGCTGGGCTTATAACTGCCTTAGAGCAGATAGCCTAGTATAAACCTATGAACCTATCGACCATGTTGCATTATGTTCGGATATGAACTACTTACAACAGCCTCATCCAACATCAGTAGTGTATTCCACAACATAGGTGTACATTGGCAAACACTACCGATGTGCCCTAGGCCATTTCTAATGCTAGTCAGAGAGTGTGTTTGTCCTTCGACACATTGTAAGTGTAGTTTGCCATGACATATGTCTTGTTTAGTATACTGTGCCTCTGTCTACCTGTGACATAACATTGATACCCAGGGTAAACCTACCATCTCCCATCCACTCACTAAGATTCCTGTTGAGGAGAATCAATGAGTGACTCTATGGATAACCTGTACTGGTAGTTTACTCATGCATGGGGGTGGCTTCTGTGTTATGGATAATGCAGTACAGCTTGTCCTATGTATGTCAGTGCTGGGGTTCAGGTCCCTCATGTGCATAGCTCACTGCCATTCAGATTGTACAAGATGCAGCATGTTCATTGATTCCAGCTTGGACATGGCTTTCTACATCAGGCACAGCTTGCGTCTGGGTGGCCAGCATGGCAGTGTGTGGAGTTGCACTCTGTTTAATCAGGCAACACATTACATGTGTTCCAGCTCTTTGATACTATTGGTGAGGTACTGTTGTGGACTTTACAGTTGATGGAGGTGTCTGCTGAGGTACACCCCACAGGGGCTGCTGTGGTCATTTGTAACACTGATGAAGGATAACTGCAGAACCACAATGACCTCCCCTTATCTAGATGTCATAACCTTCATGATTAGGTCGGTATATGGATTGTTTCTGTTAACACTACAGCCACATGTTTGTCCTATGCAGGATATCTATCACCTTGTGTACCCAGGTCCATCATTACGTGTGAAGTATGTAATGGGTTAACACCTATGTGGTGATTGGTGGTCACTTACTGTATATCCACAGAGGTTGACTATACAGTTTTCTCCATTTAACATGCTGACATGGCTATGGCACCAGTTGTCTGTTTCTATGTGGCCCTTTTGTGGGATGCTTGTGTCAGCTGGAGTGTCAGATATGTTAGGCGGTTTGTAGTCCTCTGCAAACATGTTCAGGCACAGTCCTTACATGTTGGCCTGTACCTATGGGGCATATATACCAGACGGGAAAGGTCCCAGGACCAAGCTTTGTGGGATACCTGTTATATGTGGTTTGTAGTCTGACATGGCTGCAGCATGTCTGGCCATGTCAGTTCTGTCGTTGGTCTGGTCTGCAACCCCTCTAGTGACATTGGGGTGTATATATAAGCTGGTGAGCATATCTATATTGAACACGTAGGGTATTGTATGGAAGGCTTTGCAAGGTCCAGCTACACTGTGTGGACCACATTGCCCTCATCAGTGACCTCAATCACTGTTTCAACTGAGTCACACATGTGTAGGGGCGGGGTCTGCACGTCATAAACCCACACTGGGTAGGGTCGGGTGCCAATAGATCCCCAATATCGTTATGACTGCAGTACATGCTGTTCCTTTCCATAGCTGTGCAGACCAAGCTTTTCAGGATTCTGTGGTGGTTGTTTTTAGTATCCATTCAGGCGACGCCTTTCTTGAGAACACCCACTGTTGTTGTACACTGCTCTTTGGGTACATATCCTGTGGTAAGGCTGACATAATGTCAGGGAGGCAGCAGTCTGCTGGGAAAGATATTTGGCATTATGAGGGGGGGGGGGGCTTGCACTGCACCTGTCAGGATGTATGTTGGCAATACGTGTGTGTGTTTGGTATGTTGTTTGTAATATTTGTGTGATCCAGAGCAATTCCAGGAATTCACAACACGCTTACTACCATCAGTTGCAGTAGCCTTGGGGTTATCCTTAGTGTCCTGTACAATTTGTATCATAATAGGTTCATAGGTTCATACTAGGCTATCCACCCTAGGGCATTTGTAAGCCTAGCCACAGTGCATGTGGCTTTTGCCACCCCTTGCTATGTGAATATTATGGCCACTTATGATTTACTTAGCTGTGCCTCTGTCTGGACATGACACAGTAAAGACCCCCAGTGTACATCTACAATTATCCATCCATTTTGCTAACTTCCTGTTGAAGAGTGTCAGTGAGGGTCTCTGCCTAACATGTAGTGGTATTCTGTTCCAGGGTGTGGAGAGACTCAGGGTTAGGTATCGGTCCCTCCAGCACATCCTATTTGATTATGTGTTAAGGTTGACATCTCTGACTCACACAGCTCCGATGGCTTTGAGTTTTCTGGGGTGGAGCATGTCCATTACTTCTGTGTTGGACATGGACTTGTACAACAGACATATAATGCCTCTGTGTTGGCAGTATGTGACTGCATTCGGCTGTGGTGTCTACAGCCAGGCAGCATATGAGATATAGTTGAGACCCTTTCTGACTCTTGCTGAGGTACCTTTGAGGTCTTTCTAACTGCTGCAGGTGCCAGGTAATGTACATCCCACATGAGGCATTGTATTACAATATGGTCTGATAGGGGAACAGTATAGGGGCACAATGACCTTTGTTGATGTAGATGTGAATCCTTTCATGATACAGTGTCCAATATAGACAGTCTTCCTAGACAAATTGGCGATGTGGCTGTCACATAACAGGTGACTGTCCACTTGTGTCACTAGGTCCCTGATTACTCCTTCCACACATAATGGTTTACCACCTATGTGGTAATTTGTGTGTACCTTGTTTTGTATTTGGTGGTACATTCATACTGTCCACTGTCTTCAGGACAGTGGGGTGGGGTTCCTGTGTGTGAGAGTGTGGTCTGTAGCATGCTACAGACTGTACAGCAGTCTTGCCTACAGTTAGTTGCACATGGGTGGACTGCAATGACATAAGCATTGTCAGTTAACTGAACGTATGGCTGTCTGTGCTGAATATGGATACTCACCCTCATTTTATGTTTTGTTACAGGTTTTGTGGCCATAACACATGATATGTGGTATTACCTGGTAGTGCTGGTATGCTGTCACGAGGCTTGCAGCAGGTTTGTATCACTGGACAGACATCAATGTTCTCCATACTGGGGAGGGCCTCAGGAGCATGCATATTGAGGTTTACACATCTGGCATTGATCAGCATTACCCTTCTGTTTCTTTCCAGTTTTGTGTTCTATGGTGGTGGGTTGCTCTTTTCGGCCTTGACTACGGGAGGATCTCTGTAGTTTGCAAAAGCCTTAGGCAATATCCAGACGCTCATGGGTAACAGGTGCAAGCCATCCCTGGGACAGCAGCATGTCTCACTATGGAGTCACCTATTACAACTGTATCAGGCATGTTGTTTCTCCTTCTGTCCTGTGACTGTTTGGCACACCAGCTTTGTGTACTATGTGTTACATGTGCTATGTCTGGGGTTTGTTTTATTGGGTGTCTGCTTTGGAGGCTTGTGTTGGTGTTGTGTGTTTGTAATTAGGGCCTCTGGGAATGTTTTTGTGTTTATGTGTTTGGTTTATAGTCGTTGTAGGTCTATGTGGGACTGGGTTTCTGGTGTATGTGTTTACCTTGTCCTCCTGACTACTTTTGACAGTACTGATTTGGGGGTGCTCAGGCCCCGGTTTGGCTACCTGGTTGCGTCTATCACATACATTTCTATTCATTGGGGTGAGTTGTTGTTGTGTGTGTACTTGGGACAGGTGTCACATTGCCCCTGGATTCACAGATTATACTTGTTTTGCCTGGCCTTAGTGGACTGTATGTGTGGACACATTTTATTGCCATACTAGTGATCACTGATTACTTCACTTTTCATGTTTGATATATCATGTGGTAGCTTCCCCATTCTCTTCAATGGTTTAGTAATTTATGGTGTCCAGCATGCCAGATGCCTGGGTGTATGGCATTGTGTCTTGTTGTTTGTGATTGCAGACTCAAAGCACTCTTGGCTGTGTTCATGGTATGCCTGTATAACATGTTCTGCAGTGTGTCCCATATTATGGACCTGCACAGGGCTTTTCATGGATTCCACATTGGTTTGTAGGGGTGCAAGCTATGCTTTATACATGTGTTTCACTGTGGTAGTCTGGCCAGGGACTGGGGTCGTGATGTGTAACTACAGTGTGTGTACTCTATGGTCTGGTCTTACCAGTGAGGGATACACTTCTCATCTTGACATCCGGTACACATATTTCTGATTATCACATCCAGTATGCTTACCCCTCTTGTGGAAGTGTTACATTTTGCATGTCCATTTTGTTTGATGGAATCTGGGAAATTGTCTACACTTGTGTCAGTGCTAGTATAATACAAAGAGTATAGTGACAAACACCTCAAAAGTTGACTTCACACTTCTTTGGACTGAGATGGTATCCATTAAGCCCACTGGGCCAGTGGAAACCACAACACACAATGGTGACTCCTTCACAGACACTTTCTACGGACATCCCTGAGATAGCATGGACCATGCAATCACAAATAAAAACATGACCCTCTCCACCAAGGGAAAGTGGCCTGTCTGGTGGACCACAGCCATAAACAAACTGTATAACAGATGAAGGATACTAATGCAAGACAGAGCTACATCTCCTAAAGGGAAGGCAGCTGTGAGCAGCACTAGTAAAAAGCTACATTCTCTCATAAAGACATCCAAGGTCAACTTTGAGACATAAACACCAAAGACGATAAAGATAACCACACTGCCTTCTTCAGTTATGTCAGACACCTGGGTGGGAACCCTCAGATATGCTCTGTGTTGGTACACAACAACATATATTTCAGTGACCTGACAGATATTGGCAACATTCTGGCAGACATGTTCAGTGTAATTTTCCCCCTTCCTCACCCCCAACAGAAGATAGTTATCACAGATGAATGTAACCTCACTGTCATCTCAGATATCCATGTGAGAGCCGCACTCAGCAAAGACAAGAACACAGCATCAATGGGACCTGATGGTATCCCCAGTTGCATGCTATGTGAACTCCAGAAGGAGCTAAACCCGTATATACAAATGCTATATAACCTTAGCCTTGCTACAGGATATGTACCTGAACACTGGCGTACAGCAACAGTGGTCCGACTCCACAAAGGAGATGCCTCCACAGACCCTGGGAACTACCACCACACAAGCTTAACCAGCCTTGTCTGCAAAGCTATGGAAAGAGTCATTATAGAGCTCTTAAACAGAGACATTGGTGACCTACAGACCCTTGATCCCACCCAGTTCAGCTTTGTACAGGGCAGATCCTGCCTTTTGCACCTAGTTGACTATTTTGATACTGTCAGTAGGGCCATTGATGAGGGCTACGCGGTCCACACAGCCTACCTGCACTTGGCTAGGGCCTTTGACACAATACCCCACGCAGGCATCATAGACAAGCTCAACAGCTGAAATATAACATCATATGTCACAGGATAGTTTGCAAAATGGCTAAGAAACAGAACCCATAAAGTTGACATTGCAGGTGCCTTGTCAGATTCAAAGCCAGTCACAACTGGTGTCCCACAAAGATCTGTCCTGGGACCCCTCTTATTTGGCATTTACTTTTCAGATGTGAAAGCAAACATAGGAGGGTTGTGGCTGACAAAGTTTGCAGCTGACTGCAACCTAGGCACCATAAGTGAATACATCAGCCGGCACACACAACCTACAGAATGCCGTCACAAAGACAGATAGCTGGTGCCGGAATCATGGCCTGAAACTGACTGCAACTGATGTGTAGTCATCCCCTTTGCGAGGAACAAAGTACCCACAAATCAATACATAGACAGCAACCCACTGAGCACAGAATACAAATCAGACACCTGGGGACACATGTAGATAGTGACATCTCGTTTGACACCCATGTTGCCAAAGTGGTTAGAAAGACTTTCTATCTTGCCCACCTTATCATGAAGGGTTTTCCATCCAGATCACAGGAGGTCATTGTACTACTATACTTCTCCCTTATCAGGCCCATGATTGAATACAAAGCCCCATTTGGTATGTACCTCACCCAGCACTTGCAACAGCTGGAGAGACCCCAAAAGTACCTTACCAAGGAGATCAGGGGTCTACAACACATGTCATATGCTTCCAGACTAAAGGAAATCCAGCTTTATTCAGTGGCATACCGCATACTTACAGGTGACCTATGCCTGACATACAAGAACATGTCCAATCAGGATGTGGTGGACATGCTCCACTACAAGCAATTCAACTCCACCAGAACCATGGGAGCTGAAGATTTGAACCTCAGCACATACATGTATAGGGCATGCTGGAGGGACAGAGTCATAACTCAGAGGCTTCTCACACTCTAGCAGAGTATCCCAGTTCATGTTAGACAGAGTCCCTCACTGACTCTCTTCAAGAGAAGTCTGGACAACTGGATGTGGGATTGTAGTTTTACCCCAGGGGTCCTCCCTGTGTCACTACTAGACAGAGGCACAGTCAAGGTATTCAATTATGTACAGGGGTCATAATGTGTCACTACTAAGTGAGAGGCACAATATTCGGAATCTATTCTGTACACTTATTACCACTATAAGGGGTGGCAATAGCCACATCACTATGGCTAGGCTTATAAATGCACTAGGGTAGATAGCCTAGTAGTAAACTATGAAACTATGAAACTATGGTGTATGTGTAGGTATTGTCAGTCAAGCAATATAATGTGGTTTGGGGGGCTTGATATCTTCCTGTCTTCCAACAGTTTTTTGTCTATTCCTTCTAGCATGTCAAGGGATCAGTTGCTAGTGTCCTCTCCTGCTCAGCTGGTGAACCTGGGAATGTTGAGGCAATGTTACAATTGACTCATGTACACAGACAACCCTCTCCTTCTCCCACAAAACACAAATGCATGCAAGAGATGCAACTATATAGCCAAACTGGAGGCTGAGCTCTCTCAACATAGGACTGGCAGGACCAGAGAGGAGGAGAAGGTGACCACACACACTACAAACCCAGTCTCACATAGCACTATCACAACTTCCAATCATACACATAAACACACAAAGACATACTTGGAGCCTCTGATCACAGATCTACCATAACAGCAGAGGCCACCAAAGCAGACACCCAAACAACTGCCTCCACAGGGCACAGCACATGCAACACATAGACCACAGAGTCAGTGTGCCAAACATTCACAGCCCTTAAGGCCAAACACAATGCCAGACACACCCGTCATAGGTGACTCCATCGTCAGACACACTGACGTCCCGCTCACCAGATTGAGTAAGGAGAAGGTCACAGTAAGCTGCCTATTGGGCGCTGGAATCCACCAGATAATGCAAGCACTCAGGTCACTAAACTGCAAGTACAAGTATGACTCAGTCATTGTCCATGCTGGTGTGAACAACCTCCCTGGACTACATGAACAGAGACATAGAGGAGCTCTCTGATTATGTAGCCCAGGCAGGTATGACCCTGACCTTGAGCAGTATCCTACCTTCACCAAGAATGATGCCACAATACAGAGACAAGATGACCAGCTGTAATAATTGGCTTAATCTATGGTGTCATTCAAAGGGGATCCAATGTCCATCTGCCTGGGATGACATGCTGGACAAGCCACACTGATTCGCAGGGGACGGCTTGCACCTGTCACCCCTGGGCTTCCGGAATTTGGCTAGGGCTCTTGCCATCCCCATTGTGCCTTTTTTAGGCAAGGCTCAGATTCTAAACCTACCACCCTAGAACACAAAGAAGGAAATAAACTAAGGGTAATGCTGCTCAATGCCAGATGTCTCAACCTCAAGATGCATGCACTCGAAGCCCTTCTCAGTATGGAGAACATCGATGTCTGTGCTGTGACTGTAACCTGGTTCAGGGCTCCTGACAGCACCCCGGCAGTATCAGGTGTTACCTCATATCATGCGTTCCGGCCCCAAAATCCAGACGACACCAGGGAAGGAGGGTGGGTGTCCATATTCATCAAGGACACCCTCACCTCAAGGTTGGTGGAAACACACGATGCATCAGAGGCCATCCAGGTGCAATTAACTGTAGGCAAGGCTGCTCGGCAGTTTGTAGCAGGTTACAGGCCACCCTCTCAAACTCAGGAACCTCACACAGCTTTCCTGAAAACACTGGAGGGGATAAATGTATCTCCAAACACCATCATACTGGGTGATTTCAACTATCCAAATATAGACTGGGATCACTACTCAAGCCCCAACACTCTAGCCCAAAGGTTCCTAGAGTTCATAACCTCATATGCCATGGAACAACTAGTCACCATCCCCACAAGAGGAGACAACATACTAGATCACATCATCACGTACATGGGGTCACAATGTTCAACACCAGAAGTATACCCATCATTGGTGAGATCAGATCATAAACTAATCTCACTGGAAGTCCACATCCCGCCCCCACCCCAGATAAAAAAGACCACCGTGAAGAACTTCTCAAAAGCTGACTTCACACTTCTAAAGACTGGTGTGGTCTCTTCCAAGGCCCCCAAGCCAGCAGAAACCATAACCCAAGCTGCTGAATCACTTACAAATGCCTTCTACCAGCACCTCCAGGACTACATGGATCAGGCAATCCCACACAAAACAGAGACTCTTTGTACCAAAGGCATGCGTGCAGTCTGGTGGACCCCAGCCATAAACAAGCTCTACATCAGAAGGAAGGAGCTACTACAAGATAGAGCAAAATCCGTAGAAGGGAAGACACCCCTGCTCATTATAAGTAAAGAACTGAGATATCCCATAAAATCATCCAGGGCACATTTTGAGAGAAAACTCACTAGGGACTCAGAAGACAATCATGAGGCCTTTTTTAGCTATGTTGGAAACCTGGGAGGTGACTCCCAGATATGCTCAGAATTAGTTCATAATGATGTAAAAATCACTGAACCTACAGACATTGCCAACATAGTGGCTGACAGGTTCAGTGCAGATTCCCCCCCTCCCCCCCAAAGGATATCTATACCAGGGGATTGTAGCCCCCCAAACATCTCAAATGCTCAGGTGAGAACTGCTCTATCCAAGGCGAGAAACACAGCATCCATGGGACCAGATGGTGTCCCCATTTGTGTGCTCCACGAACTCAATGAGGAATTAAACCCGCAGTTAGGGCAGCTGTTTAATCTTAGCCTCACCTCAGGATATGTACCCAAGGAGTGGCGTACGGCAACGGTGGTCCCACTTCACAAAGGAGGTGCCTCCACCAACCCCGGACACTACCGTCCCATCAGCTTGACCAGCCTGGTCTGCAAAGCTATGGGGAGGATCATAATGGAACTCATAAATGAAGACATAGGGGACTTGCAGACTTTGGATCCAACCCAGTTTGGCTTTGTCAAGAGCGATCATGCTTTTTAAACTTGGTTGACTTTTTCAGAATGGTCACCAAGGCCATTGACAAGGGCAAGGCAGTCCACACAGCCTACCTTGACCTGGCAAAGGCTTTCAATACAATACCCCACTCAGGTATCATTGACAAACTCACCAGCTTAAATGTAGACCCATACGTCACAAGATGGGTTACAAACTGGTAAGTTACAGAACCCACAGGGTCAAGGTTGCTGGCGCCATGTCACACTCCAAGCCTGTCACAAGTGGTGTCCCACAGGGCTCAGTCCTGGGCCCACTTTTGTTCGGCATCTACTTTTCAGTAGTACAAGCAAACACAGGAGGATTATGGCTGACAAAGTTTGCAGATGACTGCTAACTGGGAACCATAGTTGAAAACCCATCTGACGCAGACATCCTTCAGACGGGTCTCATAGAAATGGATAACTGGTGCCAGAGCCATGGCCTACAGTTAAGAACAAGTACAGGAAGAACAAGGTTACCCCTAGTTCCCATATAGGTGTTACTCCTCTAAGCACAGGAGAGGTTATCAGGGATCTGGGCACCCAGGTTGACAGTAACCTTTCGTTTGACACTCACATTGCCAAAGTAGTTAGGAAGACCTTCTACATTGCCCACCTGATCATGCAGGGATTCACATCTAGATCAAGGGAGGTCATTGTTCCCCTGTACTCATCACTCGTCAGACCAATGATTGAGTACAATGCCCCATTCGGAATGTATCTGACCCGACACCTGCAGCAATTGGACAGGCCCCAAACATTCCTCACCAGAAGGATAAAAGGTCTCAAATGTATGTCTTATGCTGCCCGACTGAAGGAACCCCAGCTCTATTCAGTCATCTACCGTCTGCTCAGAGGTGGCCTGTGCCTGACATACTAGGCCATGTCCAGCCCGGAATTAATGAACATGCTTCACCTCCAAACCTCTAAATCCATCAGAGCTACAAGGGCAAGAGACTTAAACCTCAACACGGCTATTAATTGGGCATGCTGGAGGGACAGATTCATCACCCAGAGACTCCCTATGCTGTGGAACATCATCCTGGTACATGTGAGGCTGGGCACCTCGCTGGCTTTGTTCGAGAGAAATCATGACCAATGGATGGGAGATCGCAGGTATACCCCAGGGATAACATCAGTGTCACTGCTTGACAGAGGCACAGCAAAATAATGGGCATATTATCCTTAGAACTGAAGGGGTGGCGGAAGCCACAAAACTCTGGGCTAGGCTTATATATGCCCTAGGGCAGATAGCCTAGTATGAACCTATGAACCTATGAACATAGGCCTGGTGCAGTTCCTGCTATTAGGACAGTGGTCTGCAGCAAGCTATTTAGTAGTAGGCAGTTTTAGCAATTGGTATTTGACCATGGCTAATCCATGTTCCTTCTTGTTGTGGTACCAACATGGGGGTGTGGTTATCCATGACATTTATTGCTAGTCACCCTCGTTTTGTAGCTTGTTCCATGTTTTTGCACATGTACATCCCTGTATGAGGTGCGACCTGGTAGTGTTAGGGTGCTGGTGTGGGCTTTGACCCAGTTGTCTATTACAGCACTGACATTTACATCCTCTATACTGTGTGCGTTTACACTGCACGCATCTTGCTGTTTATACTTCTGGCATTGGGTAGCATTACATCTAGGTTCCTATCCCTTGTGGTACCTATGAATGTGGGTTTGTGTTTTTGTGGTTTGTGATTGGTGAGGGTGGATGTTAGTCAGGGTCCACAGGTGTGCATATGGTACATGGTGTTACATTACTTGACACATGGCATTCATGCCTCAGGTGGTGCTGCAGGGCTGCCTCTGTCGGATGCACATACTACACTCCCTGTACATGTTTGGAAGCAGGTTGTGTCATGTTAGGCATCCCTGTTAGTATATGAGTGAGTCAGAGCGGGTATCAGTACCAGTGTTCCTACTGACCAAGTGTATGTGCTATGCGTTGCCTCTTTGCCAAGGCCAGGGCATACTGGGCATGCCTCCTTCTGCCTACTGGGGCAAGGTCAGGTTGTTCCTCCTCTGAGTCACCCTCTGCCTGTGGTGGCCTTGGCAATGGTGGGGGTATGTTTGGCCCAGCCCTATGCTGGTCCTGCTGCAGCTGTTTCCGCAGGATCATATTATGTAGCATAGCACATATCATGATCATTTAGGTACATGTAGTTGGTGTGTACTGCAAGGCTCCACCAGATGTGTCCAGACACCGGAACCATGACTTAAGCAGCCCAAACACACGCTCTATGGCATTACGTGTTTGTGCGTGTGCCTCATTATGGCGTTCCTGTTCAGGTGTGTGTGCATTTCTGATGGGTGTCATCAGCCACGGCTCAAGTGCATAACCTGCATCCCCCACTAGGTGTCCATGTGGGAAGTCCCCACTGGCAAATGATTGGTACAGCTGCGTCAGATGCCAGATGTGGGAATCATGGTAGCTCCCAGCGCAGCCAGCACACACATTCATTATTATGCCCTGGGCATCACACACGACCTGGCAGTTGATGGAGGGGAAGCCCTTGCGGTTCATGTAGGCTCTACCCCGCTCACCGGCTGGTGCTTTGATGCGTATGTGCGTGCAGTCTATTGCACCCAATACCTCAGGGTATCCCGCTATTTGCTGGAAGAGACGCATATTGCTGGCCACAACCTCACGGGCATTGGGGAAATATACATGATCACCGACATGTGCTGACATGGCATCCAGGAACTGGTGCAGTACCCTGGAGGCTGATGCCTGTGATATCCCCATCATATCACCAGTTAGTCTCTGGAAGGTACCTGTTGCTAGAATTCTTAGGCCAACACATACCTTGGTTTCCACTGGGATGGGTTCCCCTCTGTTGGTTCTGTGTGTGAGGCGTGGCCTGCACAGCTCAACAATTTGCTGCAGAAGGTCTCTGTCCACTCTGTAGCACTCTACTATCTCCAGCTCATGTAACCCATGGTAGGTGACCCTGGGCCTGTATACTCTGCTCCTTCTCCTCACTCTGGGTTGTCTGTCAGCATCTGCATTGTCACCACCCTCAGCAATTCGCCTATGCCTGATTATAACAGCTATGGCAGCCCCTAGCATTTCTGCTCTGAGTTCAGCTTTTTTCAGTTTTCAATTCTGATAGCTTACTTTCTTGCAGTATCTCTTCTGAGAAACAGCCTGCACTGCTCTTTGCAATGTTTTAAGTGCTGGGTTGGGCTTCTAGTCTGCCTGTGTAATTGCCTGCTTCCAATTGTTTCCAGCAATTAACTCCAGCAGTATCCTCTGGCAGTTTCCCTGTATTTTGGTTGTTTCCTGTTTCCTCTCTGTTTCCTCAGGGGGAGCAATGTGCACACCAGCTTAAGCTTGCTCACAGTTACTTAAACGCGTGCACACGTCCTTAAACGGTGTTAAATGTGCGCACACATCTTTACACGGTGTGCACTTGGCTGATTCATGGTAAAAAGCGCGCACACAGCCTTACACACGTGCACGCCCGCGCAAACCGTTGTAAACGGTTTGCAACACGCTCCCACGTGTTGAACCTGCCTTACATGCGCGCACACGCGCACATGCACGTATATCAAGAAAGTTGGAGTGTAGGAATAGTGTGCACCCTCTGTTTCTTGACTTTTCTAGTGTTCTGTTGGGACACACCTCTCTCCCTGATGTCTGTCTGTCATCTGTCACCTTACATTGCCCTCCAATCTGCTACATTTATATATATCATTCCCCCCGTGATGTCAGCTACCTCTTACTCTGTTCCCCCCCCCTTCTGTAACTCTTACACTACTCAGAAAGTGCTCATTACCTATGTGGCAGTGTGATTCAGTATTGTAACCCTCATTTACATAGGATTGCCTAGTAATGCTTAGTTACATATCTTACACGGAGCTTCCCCCCCTTGACAACCACTACACGGAGGCCATATTGTTTTGGTCTGCTAGTCCCTCCATTGACATTCCATGTAATACATAAGCTTCGGTTTTCAGTTTTAGGCAGCGCACCCTGTTTGCGCGGGTGTGCGCTGCAGTTAAACATCATAATCCCACGAAAAAAAAAAAGTTATTTAAAATATTTTTGCAACACTTTTTCATGCCAATGGCCCCATATTTGGCCATTGGCATGCTAAATGAAACATATGCACCCTTTATTTGGAGCTGACATAGCTCCGTTTTCAATTTTGCAGAAATGTACTCAGTTGTCAGCTGAGTACATTTCTGCAGCTAACACGTCCGTTACACGGACTGGTTTGGCTTTCTTGGATCGCTCAAATACCTCATTTGCATATCTTTGAGCTGCAAATGAGGTATTGAGCATTTCCACACCCAGTCCGTGTAAGAGACGTGTTAGCTGTCTCTTACACGGAGGTTTGGGCTGTTCCTGGATCAGGAGGCTTACACGGAGGCTTACACTACTCTTAAACTCCGTGTAAGCCTTCCTGAATCTGGCCCTATATGTTCTTTTACTGGATCAGCTAACATCAGTTCCACTATAATTGAATTAATTTATATGATTGTCATTTTATATAAAGTTGCTTTTCTATGCAGTATTTTACTCATATAAATTTTATATCATTGATTTTTGTGTAGCAGGGATTGCTTGATGTTTCTTCTATAGAAAGACTGTTAAATTTGTTTTATTTTGAGCTGTTTGATATACATAGTTCAATTGTGTAAAAACTGCATTTTTCCCATTTTTTTTAACTTTTGACCTTGTGTAGAAACATGTTATACACTAAGGGGTATATGTACATACTCAATGGTTGAGCACCTGTGGAATTATATTTAAGTAATTTAAGTAAAGGGGATGGGATGCTAGAGACACTTTTCTTCAGCTTCATGCTAAATTGATAGTTATTGTGCTAGTTTTATTGCTCTCAATGAATTTCATTCACACAGTCACCTCTTTACAATGTTAGTACACATCCTTGCAATTTTCTTAATGTTTCCACCTGTTTGGAAACCTCCTTTATTGCATTAGGCATCTACTTACCTAATCTGATTAGCATTGTAATGCATGGGTTTCTATGGATTTCTCCTACATATCTGCTGTTCTCAGGGTTCTTTTCATCATCCATGAAGTGAATATTGTATAAATATAATCAATACGTATTCACTGGTGAAATGATTGTATATTAAAGGCCATAGTACATGCCTCTTCCTGTTAAGGCTATTAAAGGGCCATTCTGCTACTCAGGTGTGTAGTTCATTCTTATCATATGCCTGTTTTTATTTTACTAATAGCCTTGCATTATACTTTTGATCTATTTTATTCTAATTTATGCTTTATTCCTGGGCCATGACCAAAAGAAGCCCATTTAGGTCAGTTTACCAATCAAATTATTACAGAGATAAATAGATAAATAGATAGGCAGACAGATAAAATAAACTAAGATAAAAAAAAAAAATATCACGAACATTCAGTTAGGCACTGCAGTTTTATCAGACAGTATGGTTTAAAACCAATATTTTTTTTTAAATGTTCTTAAACTGAAAAAGATTCAGACTATGAAAAGGTTTTTATGCTATAAGAATGTGCTGAATTATGACTGGGATAAACAAATAATGTGTATTGCATAGACACGCACACATGCATTTCATGTGTGTGTATATGGCTAAACATTGACTGCTACAGCCACAACCACATATAAAAAATGTCTTTAAGTGATATTGTCAAATTGAATAATTTCACCAAAGGAGCATGAGTATTTGCTTGTGATAGGTGGGTTGAGGACCTGGCATACTCCAACCTATGGCAAGGATCCATTCTACTGATGGAAATGGTTTACTCACTCCCACTGGTCAATGTGCACCCACCATAAAGCCCAGCAGCCATAGGTCAATAAGTTACTAGCCAGCTGTTGTGCAATTGTCTGGACTGGGTTACCTGGAATGGCTCTTTTAAGTGAAAGCTGGATGTAAAACAAAAAAGCCTGCTAAAAATGAACTAAGGATTGCTACACTCATTACACGTGTACTCACAGGATGCAGCTTGGCTTGAAAGTGGATGACATGATGGTAAGACTGGATATTCTTTGTATCCAAGAGTCAAGGCAGAAAGGCAACACAGTAATGTTTTTGACCTGAAAACCAGAAAACTACCTTGTGGCAGGACAGACTAGAAATTTTGTGGGAACTATTGTGACAGAGAATCTTCTGAAGTCATGAAGTCACTGAAGGCTGTCATCATAATCAGTAAGACTCTCATGGCAATTGGACATCAGGGTAAAGATCAAGCAGTCTTCATGATTTCAGGCTGTGTTGCATAGTAGGACTACACAATTGAGAAGAAGATAATCAGGCAGCAACTACAGGACCTCCTTAATAAAGTGGGACTAAATGAGATGGTCTTAATAATGGGCAATCTGATTGCTCATGTCAGGACTGACAGAATTAAATATGTGGATTGCCTGGGTTCACATGGTCCGGCAAGAGAAATAATGAAGGACAGGCTGTTTTGGGCTTCTGTCAACAAGTGGCTCACCAAGAAAGAAAGTCAGAAGATCACATACAACAGAGGCTTCCTTCTAGTAAAGAAAGTGCATTGGGGTTAAATCAAAGACAGCAAAGTTATCACTAGTGAAATAATCAGCCCCCATCATAAACCCCTGATGGCCATAATTAGCTGCAAGCAGTGGTCAAAGTAAGTTTTAAGATAAATGGACATGTGCCTGAAGAAATGGAAACTGATTGGAGCAAAATTACAGGAGTTCAAGGAAATACTTGTGGCTCTAAGAGCACTCTAAGAAGAAGAGGAAATGTGGGAAAAGCAGAAGAATGGCAATGTCTCAAAATATCATCTGTGAAGACAACAAAATAGATATGCAGTCAGGTCAGGTATGGAAATAAACATCATATGTGAAGACAACAGGACAGATATGCAGTCAGGCCAGGTATGGAAATGAACAGCATGTGTTAAGATAACAGAATTGAACATAACAGATATGTAGTGAAGTCAGGTATGGAAATAAGCTCAATAAAGAAAGCAGATGGTGGAATTCAGAAGTCTAGGAAAGTGATCAAAAGAAAAAAATGAGTGCAGGAAGAAGTGAGAGATAGAAATGATATATGGACCAGGCTAAGCAGGAATACTGACTGGCTAGCAAACAGGCTAAGGCAGAAGTCACAATTGCAAAGAATAAGGCTTCAGAGAACTTCTACCAGCTTTTGAAAAGTGGGTGGCACAAAGAAGCTTTACCAAGTTGGAAGAAAGTAACAAACAAAAAAGACAGTCAGTAGACACTGCTCCTAAGGGACACCAGCAATGATCTTCTAACCAATCAACACTACACCCAGGATAGGTGGAAGGAGTAATTCAAAAAGGTTCTGAATAAAGAAAAAACTGCACCATACACAGCCTACAATGAAAGAGCAAGTGGAGTTTATCCTAGAAGAGTTGTGAAAACCACTAAGGAAAATGAGGTCATGGAAAGCAGCAGGATCAGATAAAGCCATAGTAGATATGATCAAGATGATGGGTATGTCAGGGGAGAAAAGGCTTCTGAAGGTACTTACCACAGTGTGAAAAGAGAGGCTCATGGTAGATGACTGGAGAATAAGCCTTCTGGTACCAGTATACAAGAAGAAATGGGATATTTGCAACTGAGGGCAACATAGAGGTATCTAACTCCTATCATACTGCAGGAAAGTGCTGGAGAGGGCAAGTAGTAGTAATTAAGATGTGTGATGAGCAACTCAGATTAAAACCAGGAGGCAGCACAATTGATCTAATGTTTGCAATTATACAGACAGTGGAAAAGAAGTTGGAGATGAGGAAAAAGTGTAAATGTGCATGAGTAGACATGAAGAAAGCACATGACAAAGTCTCAAGAAAGCAGGGACCTGTGATGGTTCAAAGTCCTAAAAAAATTGGTCAAATTACTGCAGGCTATGTACAAAGATACAAAAAAAAAACCCCTGCATATAGTATTCACACTCATACAGGAGTTCCTAGTTGGAGTGAGCGTGCATAAAGCCTACTCATGTTCATACTGATGATTGACTATATCATAAAACAGTTTTTTTTTCTTTTGTTCTTTGGCTTAAGAGTTGAGGATCCAGAACCAGACATAGCTTGCTCCTTAGGTAAGGCACACCAGACTTTTATCTTCTCAATTTAGAGCTGTGGGGTGCCAGATTAAGAAATTGCATCAGATGCTAAATGAGGCAACTATGTCTCTGAGGGTTATGGAGGGTGCAATAGAAGAATACCAAACAAAGGGGCCAAACAAGCTTGTTACTCAAAAACTAATTTACTGGATGGAGTAGTAGAGAGGTGAGAGTAGTATGATAAGGAGCAGTTATAAGGGTGATAATTGTATGATAATCAGTAGCAGAGAGGGTGATAGTAGAATGATGAGTTTTAGAGAGGGTGAGAGTACTATGATAAGGAGCAGTTATGAGGGTGATAACTGTATGATAAGGAGTAGCAGAGAAGGTGATAGTAGTATGATGAGTTTTAGAGAGGTGAGAGTAGTATGATAAGGAGCAGTTATGAGGGTGATAACTGTATGATAAGGAGTAGCAGAGAGGGTGATAGTAGTATGATGAGTTTTAGAGAGGGTGAGAGTAGTATGATAAGGAGCAGTTATGAGGGTGATAATTGTATGATAAGGAGAAGCAGAGAGGGTGATAGTAGTATGATGAGTTTTAGAGAGGTGAGAGTAGTATGATAAGGAGCAGTTATGAGGGTGATAATTGTATGATAAGGAGTAGCAGAGAGGGTGATAGTATGATGAGTTTTAGAGAGGTGAGAGTAGTATGATAAGGAGCAGTTATGAGGGTGATAACTGTATGATAAGGAGTAGCAGAGAGGGTGATAGTAGTATGATGAGTTTTAGAGAGGGTGAGAGTAGTATGATAAGGAGCAGTTATGAGGGTGATAATTGTATGATAAGGAGAAGCAGAGAGGGTGATAGTATGATGAGTTTTAGAGAGGTGAGAGTAGTATGATAAGGAGCAGTTATGAGGGTGATAATTGTATGATAAGGAGAAGCAGAGAGGGTGATAGTAGTATGATGAGTTTTAGAGAGGTGAGAGTACTATGATAAGGAGCAGTTATGAGGGTGATAACTGTATGATAAGGAGTAGCAGAGAGGGTGATAGTAGTATGATGAGTTTTAGAGAGGTGAGAGTAGTATGATAAGGAGCAGTTATGAGGGTGATAATTGTATGATAAGGAGTAGTAGAGAGGGTGATAGTAGTATGATGAGTTTTAGAGAGGTGAGAGTAGTATGATAAGGAGCAGTTATGAAGGTGATAATTGTATGATAAGGAGTAGCAGAGAGGGTGATAGTAGTATGATGAGTTTTAGAGAGGTGAGAGTAGTATGATAAGGAGCAGTTATGAGGGTGATAATTGTATGATAAGGAGTAGCAGAGAGGGTGATAGTAGAATGATGAGTTTTAGAGAGGTGAGAGTAGTATGATAAGGAGCAGTTATGAGGGTGATAATTGTATGAAAAGGAGAAGCAGAGAGGGTGATAGTAGTATGATGAGTTTTAGAGAGGTGAGAGTAGTATGATAAGGAGTAGTTATGAGGGTGATAATTGTATGATAAGGAGTAGCAGAGAGGGTGATAGTAGTATGATGAGTTTTAGAGAGGTGAGAGTAGTATGATAAGGAGCAGTTATGAGGGTGATAACTGTATGATAAGGAGTAGCAGAGAGGGTGATAGTAGTATGATGAGTTTTAGAGAGGTGAGAGTAGTATGATAAGGATCAGTTATGAGGGTGATAACTGTATGATAAGGAGTAGCAGAGAGGGTGATAGTAGTATGATGAGTTTTAGAGAGATGAGAGTAGTATGATAAGGAGCAGTTATGAGGGTGATAACTGTATGATAAGGAGTAGCAGAGAGGGTGATAGTATGATGAGTTTTAGAGAGGTGAGAGTAGTATGATAAGGAGTAGTTATGAGGGTGATAAGTGTATGATAAGGAGTAGCAGAGAGGGTGATAGTAGAATGATGAGTTTTAGAGAGGTGAGAGTAGTATGATAAGGAGCAGTTATGAGGGTGATAACTGTATGATAAGGAGTAGCAGAGAGGGTGATAGTATGATGAATTTTAGAGAGGTGAACGTAGTATGATAAGGAGCAGTTATGAGGGTGATAATTGTATGATAAGGAGTAGCAGAGAGGGTGATAGTAGTATGATGAGTTTTAGAGAGGGTGAGAGCAGTATGATAAGGAGCAGTTATGAGGGTGATAACTATATGATAAGGAGTAGCAGAGAGGGTGATAGTAGTATGATGAGTTTTAGAGAGGTGAGAGTGGTATGATAAGTAGTAGTTATGAGGGTGATAATTGTATGATAAGGAGTAGCAGAGAGGGTGATAGTAGTATGATGAGTTTTAGAGAGGTGAGAGTAATATGATAAGGAGCAGTTATGAGGGTGATAACTGTATGATAAGGAGTAGCAGAGAGGGTGATAGTATGATGAGTTTTAGAGAGGTGAGAGTAGTATGATAAGGAGCAGTTATGAGGGTGATAACTGTATGATAAGGAGTAGCAGAGAGGGTGATAGTAGTATGATGAGTTTTAGAGAGGTGAGAGTAGTATGATAAGTAGTAGTTATGAGGGTGATAACTGTATGATAAGGAGTAGCAGAGAGGGTGATAGTAGTATGATGAGTTTTAGAGAGGGTGAGAGTAGTATGATAAGGAGCAGTTATGAGGGTGATAATTGTATGATAAGGAGAAGCAGAGAAGGTGATAGTAGTATGATGAGTTTTAGAGAGATGAGAGTAGTATGATAAGGAGTAGTTATGAGGGTGATAACTGTATGATAAGGAGTAGCAGAGAGGGTGATAGTAGTATGATGAGTTTTAGAGAGGTGAGAGTAGTATGATAAGGAGCAGTTATGAGGGTGATAATTGTATGATAAGGAGTAGCAGAGAGGGTGATAGTAGTATGATGAGTTTTAGAGAGGGTGAGAGTAGTATGATAAGGAATAGTTATGAGGGTGATAATTGTATGGTAAGGAGTAGCAGAGAGGGTGATAGTAGTATGATGAGTTTTAGAGAGGGTGAGAGTAGTATGATAAGGAGTAGTTATGAGGGTGATAACTGTATGATAAGGAGTAGCAGAGAGGGTGATAGTAGAATGATGAGTTTTAGAGAGGGTGAGAGTAGTATGATAAGGAGCAGCGGGTTCTGTTCAAAAGCTCGAAATACTGAAATCTCAAATTTCAGTATTTCGAGCCCAAGATGCCGAGTCCACATAATAGAGCAAGTTTAGAAATGTGAAATTCAAAACCTCGAATACCGGAGGTTTTGAATTTCGCGCTTCTAAAGTTCCATTATGGTTATGTATTCAGGTAAGTGTCTGTGTGTTAAGGAGTTTGGGTAGGGGCTGTGGTGTGTGTCAGTGTGTTTTGTTGCTGTGATGTGTGTGTGCGAAGAGAAAGTAGCTTGTGTGGTGGTGTTTTGTGTGTGTTTGTATGTAGTGCGACCTCGGAGTGAGAATATTTAAGTAGGGGGGGTGTGGGGTGCAGGTGGGATTGCCCCCCTGCTTTCATGTAGTAGAGTGATTGTGTGTGTTTGTTTGGTGGATGGTGTGTGTGTGTGTGTGTGTGTGTGTGTGTGTGTGTGTGTGTGTGTGTGTGTGTGTGTGTGTGTGTGTGTGTAGTAAAACCGCGAAATTCAAAACTTTCAGCATTCAAGGTTTTGAATTTCGCAGCTTTTAGTTTTCATTGTTTTGTGGATTCCAATTCTTGGGCTTGAGATACTGAAATTCGAGATTTCAGTATTTCGAGCTTCTGAAGTGAATCCGGAGCAGCACAGAAGGTGATTACATCAGGTGGAGAGTGTAGGCAGCTACAGGCAGAAGTAAATAGATAACAGTGTTATAGATGTGATGGAATGGGAAAATGCTGAAGTTATAGTATATCTCAAGGAAGAAATGTGTTGGAGTTTTTCAGTGGCTTGGAGTAAATGGAAGGAGTATATGAAAATGCAAAATGTTTAAAATACACATGATTGTTGTTGTTTGTCTTTCGGCTTTTTCCCGGTAAGGGGTCGCCACAGCGGAACTCCGGTCCACTAATGATTGGCAGTAGATTTTTACGAAACGCCGAGGTGCCAGCTCGATGCCCAACCTTCAATGAAGGCACACCCATTCACGCACGCATGTCTTTCGAATGTTACCCAACCACGGGGAGGACATGCAGACTCCACACAGAAGGCACTCCCAAGCCAAGTCGAGAATCAAACGGGAGAACCTCTTGCTGTGAGGTAACAACGCTACCACCGTACCACCGCGGCATTGTTTAAAATACACATGGTGAAATGTGTAAAAGCTATGCTATGTATAACACAGAAGACACAGGAGTAAAGTGGACTAGAATGAATGAAAAGATAAGTGAGAAGAGGTTGAGCTGAAAATGTGGTAAGATCACTATATTTGTTCACAGTAAATGGAGATTAGTACAATGAGCAGGATATTTAGGAGGTTGGTATGGCAATGAAAGAAAGATATAACAGTAAGTATAGCAGGTTAGTGTGAGGAGAAAAAAATGATTTAAGAATTAAGGTTATGAATCATATGAAGAATATCCATTTCTAATTCTGAAGTATGGAAGGAGTAATATCACTGTTGTATTAGGTTTAGTAATTGAGGAAAAGCAACAGTAACAAGAAAGGCCTTGAAGATTTTCTTTTGTAAATTCACTGGACTTATATATTAAAGGGCAATGCTGAAATGGTGATTAAACTGAGTTCAAACTTTTTACTACTGCTTGTTTGGCCTACCGATTTCTTTCCCTTGGAAAGAAATCGATGATATGGCCATTTGCTGAAGTGGTCGTCCGACACATATGTCTCGATAAAGACGTCGACATTCTGAACGGTCAAGGTTATAGTATAGACCCAGTTTAAGACAATCCAGTGATGAATGCTGGGTAATTAGCTTGCTTCATTTCCTCATACTTTATTATAGGTGGCATAATGTTTGCTGATAGAATATCGAGGGATGCAGGTATAGCAAATGAGTCTGTATAAAGGTTTAGGAAAGAGTAGTAATAAGGAAAATGAAGATCTTGCTTTATTTATGAGTCATTACTTGACTATGTAGAGCTCCTTGCATTGTGTCATTCTTGTCTACTGAATTTGAATGTGAGTCACACTTTAGGTTTTGGTCTAACATGATACCAAAATATTATTTTGCTTGCTACCTCTGTTTTTTATGTCGCAGTAAATTCTAGGAGTGGTCTGTCTAGGATATTTGCTTATGGAGAAAAAAAACAAGAATGCTGATTTATATGCATTTAGGTCAACTGGAGAATGTCTTTAAACAGATCTGTAGTTCTGTCATATGTTATAGCCAGTACTGCACTGCACAGGTTTTAGTTTTGACTACTCCCTAGATGACCTGGATTTGACTACTGTCCATGATTTTGAAGTAGCCATTCAGGGAGGCATTGAAGGGAGAAGCCAATACTGACCTGCAGACATCTTGAGGGGAGGGTGGTAACAGAGACATGCTTAAGGAATACCACTTTTGGAAAGCCCGGAAGTGCAGCTTGTGCACTTGAGATTCTGGGGTACAAACCCAACAAAATACTCCACCAAAGGGCCACAGATATGTAGAACAATTTGCCCACAGCGGGCTGATCACAGCAGATATTATAGCTTACTTTTTGTCCACCAGGTTAGTATTTGATGAATGGAAAACTATACACATACTGGAGGTTTGATTATTGTGAAGGGGTAGATGCCAAAAGAAAAAATAAAAGAAAAAAGGAACAAGGTATATTGTAGCTGTTTTTGTGTTTATAGTATGTTTGCACATGAACAAAGCAACTTGAAGTCATTAGCATGAGTTGCTCTAAACACAGATTTTCTCCATTTTTCATGCCAGAAGTATTACTATTTTTAAATCAATTTGCCACATTATAGTTGATTCACAAAGTTAGCTTTAAACAACCATTGCATCTTTGCAAACTTGAACTTTTCAAATTCAGTCAAATTAAACCTTCTATCCCCCTCTTCCCCAAGAAAACAATATGCTCATACTGTAGCTCTTATCCTTCCCCTACACACACACACACACACACACACACACACACACACACACACACACACACACACACACACACACACGTGTGCTGTCTCACTTATCAGCTTTCCTTAGTCATGTCATGCACTCATCCTTACTTGCTCATTAAATGAAAGGATCCATTACTAGATAAAAATTTATTTGAAAAGTTTGTGGTATTTGTAACCTTTAAGGAAATATTCATCAGAACCTATAATTTATTTTCTGCTTCTTTCCTTTCTTCTTGTCAGGAAATATTCCCATTTGTGAGTATTTGTCCCATAGTGTGAAAATAAATACACATGGTGAAATGTGTAAAAGCTATGCTATGTATAAGATGGAATACACAGGAGTAAAGTGGACTAGAATCTTATCTCTTCATATATTTTTGACTCTAGTCCAAACCTTCTGAAGTTACTTGCTTTGAATATTTTAATTCATACATTCCCTCATCTGCTGATACATTGTAGGTGCATATAAAGCATCCCAGACAGTCTACTGACCCTGTTTAGAACTAGCAACACTGCCACACCCCATTGAAACCTGGCATCGCCTTTTTCACCATCCTAGGCCAGTTGTGGGGATCAGGTTCACATTTAACTTTGGTATTGTAGATGCTGATGCAGTATGCGTTAAAAATAGACTGTGAAAAGGTTGAAGAGTTCAGAAATGGGGGAGTTATATAGCAGTGACATTACATGGTGGGTAACCTAGACAAATGAGGAAGAGATTGGAGTATCCCTGAGACATATCATGCTGGGATGAAAGATAAGAGGTAGAAAGGGGTGCAGGGTGAGTTAGCAATAGTAGTGATTTAAAGGAATAGTAACTTTTGGGGTAGGTGGGTGTGATATGGTGATTGGGAATGGAGAGGGGATTGACTGGTGGTGTAGAGCTGCCAAGTACCTTATGACAGTGATAGACAGCTGTTGAAACCCACAGTCAGCAAGAAGACACATAAGTAGTGGGGAGTGGTACAGCTGTGTTTTGTCCTGAGTGGCACCAGTTTTGTGTTGAATTAACTTTGTCATTGTGTGTTTACATTATCCATTTGTATTGGGTTTGGTATGCTTATTTTGTAATAGGATTTTTTTTATTTTGAATATGGAAAGTAATGCACTTAAAGTGTGCACATATTATTATTTATTAAAATAAATAAAAATCATGTAGAAAAATATTGGCTGTGGTATTACTGAAATAGTTTTAATAAACAATTCTTTCATCCATTCAGTATGACCCACTCAGTATTTCTTCAGCTAGGGACAACGTAGCACAGCACGTTAGATTCCCTCTCCCTGCACTCCCTTCAGCACAGTAAGATGTAGTACATTTCCAAATTATTCTCTTAGGGGTTTAAAAGTAATTTGTGAATAGTTCCCATCAGGAAGATTGCTTCAAAGGAGAGTCAACAGTGTGGACAACAATTTTAAATGCCTCCATTTATAACATAGTTTCCAAACCCTTCCAGTCCTGAGGTCATTATAATGCATTCATTTATCTCTCTATGGGATAATAATACATTTACAGGCATGTATATGTCTAAATGTTGTAATAAATCCAAACCCCTCCTTATAGTATTATCATCATCTATGCACTAGTAGCAACTCAACTTAAACACATGAAAAGGTGTAGCTTTATTTTTAAATATCTGTATACCGAAAGGAATGTATGCTTCACTTCCTCTCTTCTGTAGTTAGAAGTTTTGTGGGTGTCTCCTAAACAACCTTTTTTTCCCACGATTTACCAAAAGGTTAATAGAAGTTTATGTAGGATGTATTTCTTGGCAAATATTTCCACCGTTTACCATCGTTTGTTGGGTTATGGCACAATTATCATATTGATACACAAATCATTAAATTACATAACACTGAAAACACAGGTCAGTCATAACACTTTCTAATACACGTGCTGCATGAAACTGAAAGCATTAAAAAAAAAAACATACACAGTAGGTTCATAGGTGTGTACTAGGCCTATGACCCTGGAGCCTTTACAAGCCTAGCCCATAGAAGTGCCCTGGCATCATGCCACCATTAGTTCCCGGTGCCCTATCAAGTAGAGCCACTGGAGTGATCCCCGGGGTGAACTTTCTATTTCTCATCCACTCATCAAGATTTCTCTTGAAAAGGTCCAGTGAGGTGCTCTGTTTGACATGTATGGGAAGTCTATTCCAGATGATGGGCACTCTCTGGGTTTGGCAGATTTAGTCTGCTTTGTATTTCAGAAGGCTTACAATCTCCCCTTCCCAACTTCACTTTATTTCCTTTGTGGCTCCATAATGCTTCTTTGGTTAGATTGTAATGGCTGATATACAAATTTGGGATCCTGAAGCAGAGGACTTTCATGGAATACAACAGTCTTTGAAAAATGTGCCTCTTAATTAATTTTGCTCAGTCCTCTATACAAAAATAGCTCACTCTGGCCTGGGAACCCAGCTTTTCAGCCTCTTCTGTGACTGAACCTAGATAATTCATTCCATATGACTGTGGAATTTAAATAGAGCCCAAATATTTGATTTGGTCTTTCACTTTCTGAACATGGGTTTTTAGTATCACCTTTCTGTGGGTTGAAATTAAGTGAATCTAAAAGCAGACTGAGAACTTTTTCTGCAAACTCTATAGCATCTGAAAAAGTCCAGTGACAACTAGCTTCAGTATGTCTGTCTTTGCCCTTTCCCCAATGTTGTGTGACCATGAAGCTAGTATTTATACATAGGGGTGTGGTGGCTTATCCTCCTCATGGGGGTGTAGGGGGGCTTGCCTCCTGCAATAAAACTTTATTTATTTTTGTTCATCGAGTGTGGCTTTCATGGGATTTTTGCCAAAGTAGTGGAATTTTCAGTAAAAGCTGTCAATTGTTTGATAAGAATCTGAAAAAATAAGGAGAGCTTCAGTTTTCCCTTCATATAATAAATAACCTGCCTTTTCCTTAATCATCATCATCATCAGCCACCTTTTCCCATTTTTTTCTACATGGGGTTGGAATATCCTTCATAGGTTCATCATTAAGTATCCTGGTTTTTGTTTATTTTGTTCTTTATTTCTTTGTTGTTTATAGCACTTTGTGTACTGTGTATTTTTTCTAGCTAGTTTCACTGTGTGTGAGGTATTAACTGGAAATTGTCCACTCTTATTAAGCATCTGTTGGGTTGTTTGTTTATGATAACTTGTTGCAGTTAAACTCTTTTTTCTAGTGGCTCCTTTAGCTGTTTAAAACTTTCATTTAAAGGCTCACTGCTGCTTTTCAGCTGTGAGTAACATTTCTGCAGTTTGTTCTAAGTAGAAGTAGTGGGGATATTTGTAGCATTTCCATATTCAGGCTTGTATTTGGGCCTAATGTTTGTGGAGGCTGTGTGTCTGAGCACATAATTCAGGGACATCTTGTTTTAGCCAAAGCCATCAGGCATTTCAGTGAGAGAGAATTGTTTGAGGTCATTGGCTGACTGAGGTCTCCTGGACTACAGCTTAGACTAAGCACCTCATTGGTTCTTTTGAGATTTCTTTCTTAAAAGCTGTCTCAGGTTTCAACTTTCTGTTACATAAGAAGCTCAGTTGTGAGTGTTCAGCCATTTTACAGTGAGCTAATCGAAGGAAGGACACTCAGCAAACTCGGAGCTAAAATATATAACATTAAGTATCCTGTTTTTTGTTTATTTTGTTCTTTATTTCTTTGTTGTTTATAGCACTTTGTGTACTGTGTATTTTTTCTAGCTAGTTTCACTGTGTGTGAGGTATTAACTGGAAATTGTCCACTCTTATTAAGCATCTGTTGGGTTGTTTGTTTATGATAACTTGTTGCAGTTAAACTCTTTTTTTCTAGTGGCTCCTTTAGCTGTTTAAAACTTTCATTTAAAGGCTCACTGCTGCTTTTCAGCTGTGAGTAACATTTCTGCAGTTTGTTCTAAGTAGAAGTAGTGGGGATATTTGTAGCATTTCCATATTCAGGCTTGTATTTGGGCCTAGTGTTGTGGAGGCTGTGTGTCTGAGCACATAATTCAGGGACATCTTGTTTTAGCCAAAGCCATCAGGCATTTCAGTGAGAGAGAATTGTTTGAGGTCATTGGCTGACTGAGGTCTCCTGGACTACAGCTTAGACTAAGCACCTCATTGGTTCTTTTGAGATTTCTTTCTTAAAAGCTGTCTCAGGTTTCAACTTTCTGTTACATAAGAAGCTCAGTTGTGAGTGTTCAGCCATTTTACAGTGAGCTAATCGAAGGAAGGACACTCAGCAAACTCGGAGCTATAATATATAACATTAAGTATCCTGTTTTTGTTTATTTTGTTCTTTATTTCTTTGTTGTTTATAGCACTTTGTGTACTGTGTATTTTTTCTAGCTAGTTTCACTGTGTGTGAGGTATTAACTGGAAATTGTCCACTCTTATTAAGCATCTGTTGGGTTGTTTGTTTAAGATAACTTGTTGCAGTTAAACTCTTTTTTCTAGTGGCTCCTTTAGCTGTTTAAAACTTTCATTTAAAGGCTCACTGCTGCTTTTCAGCTGTGAGTAACATTTCTGCAGTTTGTGTCCCACCCTCCCTCACTGTTGGTATAGTGTTTTTATAGTTGGTGGCTTTGCAGTTGCCCACCCCTAGTGTAAATTTGATCTAGGACCCTCCTCCCAGTCTAGTGTCATTACCTCATTCTACCCAGTACAGGGAGAGCATTTGAGAAGGCCAATCAGCTTAGTTTCTGCTACTCCTTTCTCTCTTTCCAAAAAAAAATTTAAAAAAAGTATCTGCTTTTACTGTATTTGTGTTTTTTCCTACTTTATTTTGCTTTTGCATCATCTTAAAAGTACTCAATTGTATTTATTACTGCTTGGTGTAACTCATTCTAAGCCTTTTAGTTTAAGCACCTGGGCTTCAGACCAGTTTTACATTAAGAATGTTTGTGGTCTGCACTGTAGTGGCAGAACAGGTAGCTTACATCCTTCTAAGTTGAGAACTGCTGATTGAGGGCTCAGTGTCTGTTATTCTAATAGTGTATTAATTCTGGTTTAAGCACTTGGGCTTGAGGCCAGTTATTTTACATTAAGAGGGTTCGTGTTCTGCACTCTTGTGGGAGGAGAGGCTGGACTCTGTCCTTCTGAGCTGGGAATTTCTGGTTAAAGCTTATAGTGCCTGCATATTTGAACTGCTTCTTACTGAAATTGGTACACCTTGTTTGCTGTAGCATAGACTAGATCCAGGCCTGCTGAATCTAGCTTTGTTTGTATAACTTGAGCACTAATCCAGGCATTCTTTAAAGTATTCAGTTGTATTTATTACTGCTGGTAGTAACTTGATTAAAGTGTAGCTATCATTTCTAAGTCTTTTGGATTAAGCACTTGGGCTTCAGACCAGTTGTTTTACATTAGGAAGGTTTGTGGCCTGCACTGTGGTGGCAGGACAGGTAGCTTACATCCTTCTAAGTTGGGAACTGCTGATTGAGAGCTCAGTGTCTGTTATTCTAAAAGTGTATTAGTTCTGGTTTAAGCACTTGGGCTTCAGGCCAGTTATTTTACGCTAAGAAGGATTGCGGTCTGCACTCTTGTGGGAGGAGAGGCTGGACTCTGCCCTTCTGAGCAGGGAATTTCTGGTTAAAGGCTTATAGTGCCTGCATATTCTAACTGTTTCTTACTAAAATTGGTACACCTTGTTTGCTGTAGCATAGACTAGATCCAGGCCTGCTGAATCTAGCTTTATTTGTATGCTTGTTGTTTGTTTATTTCCCTGAAACGCTAATTCCACCTAAAACGCGGCCTTTCAGCACTTCTGTGGATCCCTAGTGATATCTGCATTGCTTACTGTACTTATTTCCTTGTTTCACTTGAAAGAAAGTTACTGTTTGTTGTTTTTGCATTTAAGTTACCTGTAACACATTGCATTTAAGTTACCTGGCACTTGCTCACTAAAGCAATTATATAAGTCAGCTCTAAAAATTAAAAGCACTACACCCTCACAAACTCCCCTTGAGTACCTTGTTCCCCATTGGCCCTTTTTTCAATTATAAAGGAATTCCCAATACTATTCTAGCATGTCCAAAGGTCAGTTGTCAATCTCCTCTCCGGTCCAGCTGGTGAATCTGGGAATCTTGAGGCAATGTTACAACTGCCTCATGTACACAGACAACCCTCTCCTCCTCCCAACAAATTCCAACACATGTGAGAGATGCAACCATATAGCCAAACTGGAGGCTAAGCTCTCTCAACTCAGTACTGGCATAGCCAGTCAGGAGGAGAAGGAAACCACACTCACTACAATTCCAGTCTCACATAGACCTACCACGACAACAAACCAAACACATAAACACACAAAAACATACTCGGAGGCTCTAAATAAAAATCTGCCTAAGCAGCAGAGACCTCCAAAGCAGACACCCAAGCAACCGCTACCCCAAAACAAAACATGTGCAACACATAGCTCACAAAGCCAGTGTGCCGAACAGTCACAGCCCTTAAGGCTAAACAACACACCTGATACACTTGTAATAGGTGACTCTATCGTCAGGCACACTGACGTCCCGCTCACCAGGCTGAACAAGGAGAAGGTCACGGTGAGCTGCCTGTCGGGCGCTAGGATCCGCCACATAACACAAGCACTCAGGTCACTCCAAGGCAAGTACAAATATGACTCAGTCATTGTCCATGCTGGTGTGAATGACCTGAGACGCACCTCCCTGGACTACATGAAAAGAGACATAGAGGAGCTCTCTGAGCATGTAGCCCAGGCCGGTATGACCCTGACCTTGAGTAGCATCTTACCCTCACCAAGAATGATGCCACAATATGAAGACAAGATGATCAATTTCAACAATTGGCTTAAGTGTTGGTGTCATTCAAAGGGGATCCAATGCCTGTCAGCCTGGGATGACATGCTCGACAAGCCACGATGCTTCACTAGGGATGGCTTGCACCTGTCACCCCTGGGCTTTCGGATATTGGCAAAGGCTCTTGCTACCCCATAGTGCCTTTTTTAGGCAAGGCTCAAAAGACAAACCCACCTCCATAGGTATCACAAGGGATAAGAAACTAAGAGTAATGCTACTCAACGCCAGAAGTCTAAACCTCAAGATGCACGCACTCAAAACTCTCCTTAGCATGGAGAACATCAATATCTGTGCAGTAACAGAAACCTGGTTCAAGGCTCCCGAGAGCACCCCAGCACTACCAGGTTATACCTCATACCATGCTTTTCGGCCCCAAATCTTGGACCGAACCACAAAAGGAGAGGGAGTATCAATATTCATCAAAGATACCCACACCTCCAGGTTGGTGGCACAGCACGAAGCATCAGAGACTATCCATGTGCAACTAACTGTGGGTAAAACTGCCTTCCAGTTTATAGCCTGCTACAGACCACCCTCCCAAACACAGGAACCCCACTCGGCCTTCCTGAGAATACTGGAAAATATGAAGGTCTCTCCAAACACCATTATATTAGGCGACTTCAACTACCCAAACATAGACTGGGAGCATTACTCTAGCTCCAACACCCTAGCCCAAAGGTTCCTAGAATTTATAAACTCAAATGCTATGGAACAACTTGTTACCACTCCCACAAGAGGGGAAAACATACTGGACCTGATCATCACCAACATGGGGACACTATGCTCCAGACCAGAAGTGTATCCCTCACTGGTAAGATCAGACCATAAACTAATCTCACTGGATATTCACATCCCGACCCCACCCCCTGCCCAGAAAACCACAGTGAAAAACTTCTCTAAAGCAAATTTCACATGCCTCAAAACCGAGGCAAAATCCTTCAAAGCCCCCGGGCCTGTGGAAAATATGGCCCAGACCGCAGAATCCTTTATAAACGCATTCTATGAACACCTTCAGGAATGCATGGATCATGCAATCCCAAATAAAACCAAGACCCAATCCTCCAAAGGCAGACGTTCTGCCTGGTGGACCCTAGCCATAAACAAACTATACAATAGAAGGAGGAAGCTACTACATGATAGAGCAAAATCCCAAAAAGGGAAGGCATCTCTGATCAGTATTAGCAAAAAACTACGGGCACTCATAAACTCGTCTAAGGCCAGCTTCGAGAGAAAAATTGCACAGGATATTATGGATAATCACAAGGCTTTCTTTAGTTATGTTAGGAACCTGGGTGAGAATTCCCAGATATGCTCAGAATTAGTCCAAAATGACAAAAAATACACCGAGCCCACAGACATTGCCAACATCCTAGCTGACAGGTTCAGTGCAAACTTCTCCCCCCCCCTCCCCACCAAAAGGGCAAATATCTATCCCAACAGAGTGCTGCCCCCCTGACATCGCAGATGCTCAGGTAAGAGCCGCCCTCTCCAAAGCAAAAAATACAGCATCAATGGGACCAGATGGTGTCCCAGGCTGCGTCCTACATGAACTCCAAGAAAAGCTAAACACAAACATAAAACTACTGTTCAATCTTAGCCTTACTACAGGATATGTACCCAAAGAGTGGCGTACAGCAACAGTGGTCCCTCTCCACAAAGGTGGTGCCTCAATGGATCCTGGAAACTATCGCCCCATAAGCCTGACTAGCTTGGTCTGCAAAGCTATGGAAAGGATCATCATGGACCTCATAGATAAAGATATTGGGGACCTACAGACACTGGATCCTACCCAGTTTGGCTTTGTTAAGGGCAGATCCTGCCTCTTAAACCTGGTCGATTTCTTTGAAACAGTCACCAAGGCCATTGACGAGGGGAAGGTGGTCCACACAGCCTACCTGGACCTCGCAAAAGCCTTTGATACAATACCCCACTCGGGCATTATAGATAAGCTCACCAGCTTAAATATAAACCCCTATGTCACTAGATGGGTTGCAAACTGGCTCAAGGACAGAACCCACATGGTTCGAATTGCTGGAGCCATGTCAGACTCCAAACCAGTTACAAGTGGTGTCCCACAAGGCTCAGTCCTGGGACCTCTCTTGTTCGGTATATATTTCTCGGCAGTACAGGCCAACACGGAAGGACTGTGGCTGACCAAGTTCGCAGATGACTGCAAACTGGGCGCCATAATCAACTCTCCAGCCAACACAAGCATCCTCCAAAAGGGCCTCATAGAAACAGACAACTGGTGCCAGAGCCATGGCTTCAAGCTAAATGCCAAAAAGTGTATAGTCATCCCCTTTGGCAAAAACAAAGTGCCCACAAATTACCACATAGGTGGTAATCCATTAAGTACAGAAGAAGTCATTAGGGACCTGGGGACCCAAATTGATAGCAATCTCCCATTTGACAACCACATGGCCAAAGTGGTTAGAAAAACATTTTATATAGCCCACCTAATCATGAAGGGATTCACATCTAGATCAGGGGAGGTCATCGTGCCTCTTTACTCATCCCTCATCAGGCCCATAATTGAGTACAATGCCCCTTTTGGGATGTACCTTACCAGACACCTGCAGCAACTGGAAAGACCCCAAAAGTACCTCACCAAGAGGATCAAAGGGCTCAAACAGATGCCATATGCTGCCGGTTAAAGAAACTCCAGCTCTACTCAATGGCATACCGCCTGCTCAGAGGCGATCTGTGCCTGACGTATAAAGCCATGTCCAACCCGGAATTAATGGACATGCTGCACCTCAGAAAATCCAAATCCCATCGAGCTACGCGCTTGAGAGACTTGAACCTCAGCACTGAAATAAATAGGACATGCTGGAGGGACAGATTCATAACCCAGAGGCTCCCTTCACTCTGGAATAAAATCCCAGTCCAGGTTAGGCAGAGTCCCACATTGACTCTCTTCAAGAGGAATCTTGATGAGTGGATGGGAGATCGTAGGTTTACCCCGGCTATCACTTCTGTGTCACTGTTACACAGACGCACAGTATACTAACCTCAAAAAAGGCATAGCAAAATTAATTTAAAATGGGTGGCGAAAGCCAAACACACTCTGGCTAGGCTTATAAATGCCCTAGGGCAGATAACCTAGTATGAACCTATGAACCTATAGGTACGTACTAGGCTATTGGCCCTAGGGCCTATATAAGCCTATCCAAAGGTACCCTAGCTTTCGCCACCCAAGAAAATTATTTTCCTGTGCCCCTGTCGAGCAGAGCCACAGAAGTGATCCCCGGGGTGAATTTCCTATCTCCCATCTAATCAAGATTTTTCTTGAAGAGTGCTAATGAGGAGCTTTGTTTGATATAGATAGGTAGTTTGTTCCAGAGTATGGGAAGTCTCTGGGACAGGAATCTATCCCTCCAGCATGTTCTGTTTATTGTGGTGACGAGGTTTAGGTCCCTAGCGTGTGTAGCTCGTAGGGATTGGGATTTCTTTAAGTGGAGTATGTCTAAAAGTTCTGGGTTTGACATAGCTTTGTGTGTTAGGCAGAGATCGCCTCTAAGTAGGTGATATGCAACGGAGTAAAGCTGCAGTTTTTTGAGACGGTCTGCATAGGGCATCTCTTTGAGGCCGGTTAACTGTCGCCAACTCTCTCGATTCAGTGCCACACTCCTGCCTTCTTCAACACTCATTCCTGACTGTCACAGATCTTCTTTCACACAATCCATCCACCTCTTTGCTGGACATCCTTGCTTCCTCTTACCTTCTTCCTGTTTGCCCCAAATGTTCTTCACCAGATTGTCTTCTGCTTTTCTACACGTGTGCCCAAACCACCGTAATATGTTCTCTTTGATCTTTTCTGCAATTGGAGCTACTTTGGCTTCTGCTCTTTATGTCCCTATTTCTGTCCCACAGTGTGCATCCTACCACCTTTCTCAGGCACTTCATTTCCATCACCTCTAGCTTCTTCAACTGTTTTGCCTTTACTGCCCAGGTTTCTGTACCATACAGTAGTACTGGTCGCACCAATGTCTTGTACACCTTATGTTTTAGCTTCTTTGGCATTCTTCTGTCATAGACTATACCTGATACTCTATGCCAGTTGGCTGCAGCCCCCCTGATTCTAGCTTTGACCTCTTCATTCAGACAACCATTCTCCTCAATCACCCCTCCCAGATACTTGAAGCTGTTTACCTGTTCCACTATCTTCCCTTCTATCTCTATTCTCAGCTTCTTCTGATTTCCAAAATCTGCTGTCATTACCACCATCTTATCTGTGCTTAGCTTCATCCCATGTGCCTTCAGATTTGCATTCCATTCAGATATCCTTTGCTGAAGTTCTAGCTTAGAGTCTGCCTATACTGCCATGTCATCTGCATACAGCAGCTTTGTTGATCTGTCCCCTCCAACCTGTTTGCTAATGTAGTCCATCACCAGCATCAACAGCAGTGGGCTCAGAGTTGAACCCTGGTCTACAGCCACTCCCACTGGGAACCCCTCTGTGAGGCCGAATACTGTTCGTACATGAGTCACTGGGTCCATGTACATAGCCTGCACTAATTCTACCAATGTTACTGGGACTTCAAACCACTGCAGTACTCCCCAGATCAGCTTTCTTGGGACCTTGTCATATGCTTTCTCCAAGTCTAGGAATGCCCAGTTGAACTCTGTCCTTATCTCTAGCTTCTTCTCAAGTATCTGTCTCAATGCAAACATTGGGTCAGTTGTACTGCATCCTGATCTGAATCTGAACTGCTCATAACCCATCTTACATTCTACTACTCTGCGTATCCATTTACCAATCACCCTCTCCAGAACTTTCATGCAATGTGGTAGGAGTTTGATGCCTCTGTACTGCCCACATTTGTGGATTTCCCCTTTGTTCTTGTATACTGGCATGAGTATGCTTATTCTCCAGTCATCTGGGATATGCCTTTCTCTCCACACTGCTATTAGTACCCTCAGGAGCCATCTCACCCCTATCTCACCCAGCATCTTTATCATATCTGTTGTGACCTCATCTGAGCCTGCTGCTTTCCCTTACTTTATTTTCCTTAGTGCTTTTCTTACTTCTTCTAAGGTGGGCTCCTCTTCTTCTCTTATCATAGGCTGTTCCTGGGGCAGTACAGCTTCTGTGGGGTTTTCTTCATTCAGAAGCTGCTGAAAATACTCCTTCCGTCTGCCTTTGATGTCCTGTGGACTGGTGAGCAGGTTGTTGCTGGCATCCCTTATGAAGGGTGTCTGACTATCTTCTTTATCTTTCTGTCTTTGCCTTGCAACCTGATATAGTTTCTTTGTGCCCCTTACTGAGTCACTTTCCATAAGTTGGTAGAGTGCCTCCAATGCCCTATTCTTTGCTATTACAACTTCTTTCTTAGCTTCTTTGTTAGCCAACAAGTAGTCCTTCCTAGTCTGGTCAGTATTTTCTATCTCCCACTTCTTCCTGCACTCCTTCTTTCTTTTGATGACTTCCTGGACTTCTGCATTCCACCACCAGCTTTCCTTATGTACCTTATTTTCATACCTGGCTTGGCCACATATCTTTTCTGTAGTCCTAACACATGCTGTTTTTAGGCGCTGGCACTCTTCTTCAACTCCACCTATTTCCTCCTCTTCTTGGGGTGCTAGAGCCCTTAGTAATTCCTTGAACTGCTGTACTTTCTCTCTAGTCAACTTCCAGGTCTTCAGCCTGGTCTCTGTTGACCTTAGGGCCTTCTCTGACCACTGCTTGCAGTTGATTGTGGCAACTAATGGTTTATGCTGTGGGCCGACTGTTTCACCGGAGATGACTTTGCAATCATGAATTCTACCCCAGTGGCTTTTCCTTACTAGGAGGAAGACTACCTGAATTGCATGTTGGTTACTCTTGTATGTGATCTTGTGACTGTCTCTATTTCTGAACCATGTGTTAGCTATTATCAAGCCATTTGCCAGACAGAAGTCTAGAATGGCTTCTCCTTCTTTATTCCTGTTGCCCCACCCATGTGGACCCAGGCAGTCGTCATATCCTGTTCTGTCTGTCCTGATATGTACATTCAAGTTACCCATTATCAAAACCAATTCATGTTGTCCTATTTTATCTAGTAGGCTCTCCAACTGCTGTCTGAATGCACTCTTTTCCTCACTATCAGAACCCTGCTGTGGGGCATAGGCTGAGATTATGAATAATGCCCTATCATTACACTGGAGTTTGATTGCTATGAGTCTGTCATTAATTCTGATGATATCCCTCACTGCCTTCTGAAGCCTTTCTCTCACCACAATTCCTACACCATTTCTAGCCTGCCCCCAGCTGAGTAGTAGAGCCTGGATCCCAAGCCACATGGCTTTGCTGCACTGCCCTTCCATCTCATCTCTTGGATACATAGAATGTCCAGTCTCTTCTGTATCATCATGTCATCCACTTCCAAGCTGCATCCTGTCAGTGAATCTATTTTAAGCATAGCAATTCTCAGTTCATGTTTGTCAGGTTGATTGGTTTTACATCCAGCTTTTGCTCAACAGCTCTATCCCAGGTAACCCAGGCTAGGCAAATAGACACCGGCCAGACAGTTGCTTATTGACCCAGGGCTGCTGGGCTTTATGGCGGACACACACTGGCCAATAGGGGCACATATACTCCTCCCACTGTTAGCAAGGGTCCCTGGTGTGGGTCACAATAAGCCAGGTCCTCAACCCACTTATCACCAGTAACTACCCTTGCCCATTTTTGGTGACATTAGTCAACATGACTGAATCACCTAGAGCCATATTTTACACCTTTGAGTGGCTAGCCCTGCCACGGTGTGCAGTCTGTGATCCGTGTTCTCCTATCTTGAGGATACTGCGCACCACAGGAGATGCCCAAAGTGGTTGGTCTGTACAACTCTTCCCCCTATAGGGCACCATGTAGAGTCTGTGTTGCTGCCCACAGCTCCATTCATTGGTGAGTTTGAGATGGAAACACTCAGCATATTTTTTCAGACATGGGAGAAACCCCTTTTCCTTAAATTTCCTTTAAATATTGCATACTTTAGCAGAGTTTCTATTAACCTGCTTTGGAATACAAGTATGTATCCAAACAAACACAAAAAGAAAAGAAAAGAAAAGAAAAGAAAAGAAAAAGCAAATTATTATACTGTTGCGCTCCTTCCACCAGATCTTATGGTTCAAAGTTCAGTACTGGGCCCACCCCTTTTTGGCATCTATTTTTCTGAAATGGAAGCACATGTTGTAGGTTTATGGCTAAGTTTGCAGATAATTGCAAGCTTGGCGTTATCACTGACTCGTCTGCAAACACAAGAATTCTTCAAGGCCATGGCCTTAAACTCAGTGCTAAGAAATGCATAATTGTACCCTTTTGAGACGTCAATCATCTCAGCTAATTACCATGTAGATAATACACCCCTAAGAGTCAACCCAGTGGTCAAGGATCTGGGTACACAAATAGACAGTAGCCTAACCTTCAACCACCACGTGGCCACAATGGTGAGGAAATCCTTTTATGTTGCGCAACTTATAAGTAAGAGCAAGGCATCTAGGTCCAAATAGGTCATTATCCCACTGTACTCTGCCCTTATCAGACCAATCATTGAGCACAGTGCTCCCTTTGGTATGCACCTGACCAGGCATATGTAGCAACTAGAGCGACTTCAAAGGTTCCTTAAAAAATAATACAAGGCATAGCAAATCTGCCTTATGCAGAGTGCCTTAAAGCCCTTTCACTCTACTCAGTCTCCTATAAATTGTTGAGGGGTGGCCTATGCCTTGCTTACAAGGCATCAGAGAACCCCACACTTATGAAGCTCCTACATAATTCATAAGTCAAAGATTACAAAAAATACAAGGTCTAGGGACTGGAATTTTGTCTGCCACATAAACCGAACATGCTGGAGAGGCAGATATGTGTCCCAGAGACTGACCATCCTATGACCCAGGACCACCACTCCACCTTTCTGGAGACACTGGAAAACATGAAGGTCCTACCAAACACCCTGATATTGGGTGATTTGAATTACCCTACCATTAACTGGGAAAACTACTTGAGTACAAACTCCCAGGCTCAGCGCTTCCTGGAATTTATCAACTCAAATGCCCTGGATCAGCTGGTAAACTCCCCCACCAGAGGCCACAACATATTGGACCTGGTCATCACCAACATGGGCGACAGGTGTTCCGTACTGGAGGTCAACCTGTCACTGGTTAGATCAGACCATAAACTAATCACCCTGGATGTCCACACCCCACCACCACCCCCAACCAAGGAAACCACAGTGAAAAACTTTTCTAAAGCAAACTTCACCTTAGTTAAGGCAGAGGTGGTAAGTTTCACAGCCCCCACACTAAAGGATAACACTGCCCAAGATGCAGAATCCTTTACAATTGCACTCTATGAGCACCTACAAGGATGCATGGATTGTGCCATCCCTAGCAAAACCAAGACTCACTCCCCTAAGACAAGGAAACCAGTCTGGTGGACCCCTGCCATAGACAGGTTATACAATAGAAGGAGGAAACTAGTTCAGAAAAAAAGCAAATCCCAAGAAGGAAAGACATCCCTGATTAGTATCAGTAAGAAACTAAGGTCCCTCATAAAATCATCCAAGGCTAACTTCAAAAGAAAAACAGTCAAGGATTCGAAAGATAACCACAAAGCCTTCTTTAGCTATATCAAGAGTTTAAGTGGCAACTCGCTCTGAGCAAGTGCAAAATAGCACAAAATATACTGTACCTACTGATATTGCCAACATCCTGGCAGATAGATTCAGGGCAAACTTCACCTCCCTCTCACCTTCAAAAGGGCCCACAACAATACTGGAAAAGTGTAGTGCCCCAGAAATCACAGAAGCACAGGTGAAAACAGCCCTTTCAAAAGCCAAATACACAGCATCAATGGGGCCAGATGGTGCCCCAGGCTGCGTCTTGCATGAACTATAGAACGAACTAACCCCCCACCTAAACATGCTGCTCAACCTCAGCCTCTCCACAGGCTATGTGCCCATAGAATGGCACACAGCAACGGTTATTCCGCTCCACAAAGGAGGGGCCACAACTGACCCTGGTAACTATCGCCCCATAAGCCTGACTAGCCTGGTCTGCAAGGCTATGGAGTGCATCATCATGAAACTCATTAACAAAGACATTGGGAACCTCCAAACACTTGACCCGACCCAGTTCAGCTTTGTTAAGGGCAGATCATGCCTACAAAACCTGGTTGACTTCTTCGAGACAGTCACCAAGGCCATAGATGAGGGAAAGGTGGTTCACACAGCCTACCTTGATCTCGCCAAGGCGTTCAACACCATTCCTCACTTTGGTATTATAGAAAACCTCACCAGCCTGAACATAAACCCCTATGTCATAAGATGGGTTGCCAACTGGCTTACAGACAGAACTCACACGATAAGAATAGCAGGCTCCAGGTCCGACTCTAAACCAGTCACAAGTGGTGTCCAGCAAGGCTCGGTTCTGGGACCCCTACTGTTCGGCATATATTTCTCAGAAGTACAGGCAAACACAGGAGGACTATGGCTAACCAAGTTCACCTATGACTGCAAACTGGGAGCCATAATTGACTATCTGGCTGACACGGACATCCTTCAAAAACGCCTTACTGAGACAGACACCTGGTGTCAAAGTCATGGCCTCAAGCTAAAGGCCAAAAAATGCATAGTCATCCCGTTTGGGAAAAACAAAACACACACAAATTACCACATAGGCGGCAGCCTCCTTAATACAGAAGAGATAATAAGAGATCTGGGGACCCAGGTAGATAGTAATCTCTCCTTTGACAATCATATTGCCAAAGTTGTTAGGAAATCCTTCTATGTGGCCCATCTAATTACTAAGGGGTTCGCATCTAGAAATAAAGAGGTTATAGTGCCCCTCTACTCATCACTCATCAGACCCATCATAGAGTACAATGCCCCATTTGGGATGTACCTCACAAAACACTTCCAACAGCTGGAAAGACCACAAAAGCACCTCACCAAGAGGATTACTGGCCTCAAACATATGTCCTATGCAGCCCGACTGAAAAAACTCCAGCTGTACTCAGTGGCATATCGTTTACTCAGAGGTGATCTCTGCCTGACTTACAAAGCCATGTCCAACTCAGAATTGATGGACATGCTCCACTTAAAGAAATCCAAGTCACTGTGAGCCATGCGCTCTAGTGAGCTAAACCTCGCCACAACACTAAATAGAACATGCTGGAGGGATAGATTCCTGTCACTGAGACTCCCCATGCTTTGAAACAAAATTCCTAACTACATTAGGCAGAGCCCCTCACTAACACTCTTCAAGAGAAGCCTTGACGAGTGGATGAGTAACAGAAAATACAGCCCTGGGATCACTTCATTGGCTCTGCTTGACAGAGGCCCTGTTAATTAATCAATGGGGCAGCAAAAGCCAACACACTCTGGCTAGGCTTATAAATGCCCTCAGGCAGATAGCCTAATACCTATGTATGAACCTATGAACCTATGGAACAAGTTTCCCATTCATGTGAAGCTGAGTTCATCTATTACCCAGTTTAAGTGCAACCTAGACCAGTGGATGGGGAATAGGAAATTTACACCAAACCTGGCATCCATGTCCATTATGGACAGAGGTAGCTTATAAATGACTGGCCCTCAATGTCCTATTTGGATACAGGACATCATTATTCTTTTGGGAAAACTTGGTTAGGCTTGGAAATGCCCCCAGGTCATTAGCCTAGTAACAATCTATGAATCTATGAAATTCTATTTTTGATGGTGAAAGGAAAGCACTAAATAATTGTGCAATAAAGTGCAATTTTGTTTCTACAGAACAGTGTTTTTTAACTAAACCAATTTGTAACATGTGATTTTATAAGTTCATTTCATGAATGCTTATTGGTGAATAAGCATTTGTGGAGATGCTGCGTTCCCTATATTTTTGCATCACAGTGTATTAATCTACAATAAGGGCATCTAACATTAACAACTTTGTCATACCAGATCTCTGTCACAGACATAGTATTGGTATTGACAGCTACTTTATACAAACCATTCTCAGCTGTTCATTCTTAGCTCTGGCTTATGCATTCACTCCATGTAATTTATTCCCAGTCTTCATTACAGGCAAAATGGGCTACTTAATTTTAACATTCACTTACAAATGCTTGGCTTTGAACAAGCATTTAGTCAGTACCATTGTCTTTTTCTCAGTTTTGGTTTATTTTATTAATTAGTTAAGAGAGCAAGCCAATGTGTTTCAGCACTTTTCCTCCACATAACCTACATGTAGCTTCCATCCAAAGGACAGAATAGATGAAGTGGCATTTCTATGGAACTAAACTCCTTAGAGTTTTGCAGTGATCTGAATCTCCTGTGAATCTTCTCCCACGTCCACATTTAGAGCCCTACTGCATTGTTTGTATTATATTCATATAGCCTGCCATTTCATTCCCAAAAAGTGTTAACATGAATAGCTATTTATAGTATAAGCAGCCCATCTGTCATTGACTCAGTCATACTTGGTCTGCCTCACTTTGATCTGTCCATGTCTTTTACTCTTCCCTCTGAACTGGCCACTAAAGTGTTGGAAGTCAGCCAAACTTTTTTTTATCTGCAGACTGAAGGAAATTATTGGGGTCTGAGAGTCGTTACTTTAGTTTCCTGTCTGTACATTATAACTTTTAGTTCTTTGACCTCTGCATGATGTTTCTGGAGATTCGTCTGAATACCCCTCAAATGCAGCACAGTAATACAACATATATTGTATACTTCATATGTGTGTTATTGTACCACATACTTACCACTTGTATGAACAAGATACATACACATTTCGGGCAATTTACCAGTAGAGTTAACCATGTCATATCACATGTTATGGAGCTACTTTCAGGAGTGTGTGTGTGTGTGTGTGTGTGTGTGTGTGTGTGTGTGTGTGTGTGTGTGTGTGTGTGTGTGTGTGTGTGTGTGTGTGTGTGTGTGTGTGTGTTTGTGGGTGTCTGTATGTGTGTGTGTGTGTGTGTGTGTGTGTGTGTGTGTGTGTGTGTGTGTGTGTGTGTGTGTGTGTGTGTGTGTTGTTAGGGAAGGGGTGTTTACTACAATGTCACCACACATTTTAGAAAATTCCTAAATAACTGCATTACATCTTAATGCATATTTGCTAGTCTGCTAAATGGATGCTGTTTAGGCCTGTATTTACTGACACAAAACAACAAAATAAAAAATAAAAAAAACACAAAGAAAGTGAAGAACACCACCTGCAGAAGCATAAAATCCAAAATTGTTTTAATACTCCAGCGCCTTGGCTAGCAAGCCTTTTATGCTTCTGCAGTTGGTGTTCTTCGCTTTCTTTGTGTTTTTTTTTATTCTGTATTTAGTGACACACTATTTGTACTTAAAGAGGGGAAGAGAAGCACACAGATTTTTAAATAATCATAATCATGGATTTTCTATGGTTTTGATAATATGAACTGAACCTAAATGTATATTGTTTACATTTTTAAATGAGTGAATGTGTGTGTGTGTGTGTGTGTGTGTGTGTGTGTGTGTGTGTGTGTGTGTGTGTGTGTATACACACACACACACACACACACGTGTGTATGCATGTTTCTGTGAACCCACCACAGTTTCAAGTCTTGCCTAATCCTGTCAAACTTTATTACCCATAATACACTGCAGAAGTACATTCTAATGCAATGAAAAGGATACTGATCTTCATCATGGCAAAAGTATGACAAGAGTGGAATGGCTGCAGGGGCTAAATGGCAATATAACTGATTTATGTGAGTAGTAATGTTTATGATAAAGTCATGGCTTCCCGAGGTAATGCAATCTTTTATAAACTTACTTATCAAGATCAGGATGGATTGATTGCCGAGTTGTACTGAACAGACACAATTATTCCACTGTCCTGTCCACTGTTATATCGTTTTACATACTAGAAAGGTTTTGGCTTACTTTTATGTCATTCTTTAAAATTTAATGTTTGCTTATAATTCTGTTTCCTGAAGTTACACCACATGCAGTTATGCAAAATTTATTGCTATTCTAAGAAACAAATGTTTAGCAAAGGCTTTATAGTCAACTAAGGCCTCACTTTCAATGTGTTTGGAATGAATGTTTTATTTCTGTTTACAGTAGTGTAGAGGACTGCTCTGACCTACCTGGGCTTTATTCTCAGTTAGCATAAAGACTCCAGACTCACCTAAAACTGACATTTTTTTAGGTAAACACGCTCAGCCCAAGTGCCTCTTTTCAGGCATGGCCAGGATTAGTGTCTAATTACGTAATTTGTTCAGAGTAATCACACAGCAGGTAAATAGTGACTGAGGGAATCAAACTCAGGACTGTAGAATGAAGCTCATTTGTAAGTTAAAACCTGAATCTTGCACTTAACTACTAAATAAGTGCAAGACATAACTGCAGAACTCGAAATGGGTGAGTTAATAACTTAGCGTGCATAGTACATGTTTTATGATTTTTTTTTTATCAGAGGCTTTCGATAACACAGTCTGAAAGAACAGCAATGCCAACAATCAGAAGTCAATGTTTATACAAAGCTTTAAGTGCAATAATGGTTATTAAATCATTAGCCATAACCCTGGATGAATGCCAGACTTTGGTGTGGGATTTTCTTGGTGCTGGCTGGTACTTCAGGACCAGCTGAAAGGACTTTACTGTAGGCTTTTAGTTCACCTTTCCTGAATTAAAATGCTTACAAGAAGACAAACATTATGTCCTATGCAATATCTCCCCCTGAAAGTATTCTACAAATGATGTTTCTTTCTCTTCTATAGCCCTATCCCTAAACCTTGATGCCTGTAGGATTGTCGTATCTATTGATTTGAATTAACTCCTAGCATTCTTAAGTCCATAAAATTGAACTGGTGGATTCCAGCACACATAATTACTATGACACTCAGCATTTTATTTGTTGTCATATTAAGACAAACACATTGCACTTAAGTTACCTGGCACTTGCTCACTAAAGCAATTATATAAGTCAGCACTAAAAATTAAAAGCACTACACCCTCACTCCCCACTGGCCCTGGTTTTCAATTATTAAGGAATTCCCAATATTATTCTAGCATGTCCAAAGGTCAGTTGTCAATCTCCTCTCCGGTCCAGCTGGTGAATCTGGGAATCTTGAGGCAATGTTACAACTGCCTCATGTACACCGACAACCCTCTCCTCCTCCCAAAAAATTCCAACACATGTGAGAGATGCAACCATATAGCCAAACTGGAGGCTAAGCTCTCTCAACTCAGTACTGGCATAACCAGTCAGGAGGAGAAGGAAACCACACTCACTACAATTCCAGTCTCACATAGACCTACCATGACAGCAAACCAAACACATAATCACACAAAAACATACTCGGAGGCTCTAAATAAAGATCTGCCGAAGCAGCAGAGACCTCCAAAGCAGACACCCAAGCAGCCGCTAACCCAAAACAAAACACGTGCAACACATATCTCACAAAGCCAGTGTGCCAAACAGTCACAGCCCTTAAGACTAAACAACACATATGATACACTTGTAATAGGTGACTCTATCGTCAGGCACACTGACGTCCCACTCACCAGGCTGAACAAGGAGTGGGTCACGGTGAGCAGCCTGTCGGGTGCTAGGATCTGCCACATAACACAAGCACTCAGGTCACTCCAAGGCAAGTACAAATATGACCAGGAACCAAATAATGAAACCACCGATATTGAATGGATGTGAGTTCCAATCGTTCCAGGTACAGCTCACAGCACAATCACTGAAAAAATGCCACAAACAGTTCCAAGGCAGCGTTAATTAATGAGAAGAACACAAACCGAACTGGAAATCCACATCAATTTATTTCAGTATGATCCACACAAAAACACCATAAATAAATGCTGTTAACCTAGGTTTCGTCCGTATTCCACAGACTTCTTCAGAATAATGAATTGCACAACATGACCACTTATATACTCATTATAATAATTAATGAACACCACTTTGATGATTAACAAAACTCATTAGTTTGTCTTCCTTCTTAAAGGTATACACATAATACAATACATCAACACTAAAAATGCTAAAATACTTGATGATAATGCTCTAAAACCAGCAAGTCAAATACATATAAATATGAATATGACTGATACTAGATAAAAAATAAAAAATATATTGTATGTAAAGTATATTGTATTAAATGTAAACAATGTATGAAAAATATGTGTATGTGTATGTTGTATGAGTTAAAAAATATATATGTGTATTCATGTGTTTGTATATATATAAAAACCATGTTATACATGAATAAATATATGTCCATGTGGCTAAATAAATAAATACATACATATAATATATTTGATTTTTGTAAACATACCTAAAAAATTAATTACGTAGAAATGTTATAAAAAATATTGTTAAAAATTATGTATATTTTGAAATATGTATGTAAAAAATGTATATAAAAAATGTATATAAAAAAGAAGAAGAATACATCTTCAATGTCCCTTAATATTCCTCAATTTCAACAAGGGCTTGATACTACAAAATTCATTCAACCCGGGTTGGTTATGTGCATTTAAATAAATAAATCTGCCATTTTAATTCACTTACATCCAAGTCAAACTCAGTTATTTTGCCTTGGGGATCAATTGTAATTTGATTCACTACACAAAACCTAAATTCGTGATCAACATGATCCAATACATGTCTTGCCAGAGCATTTGTGGTTTTGAGATGTTTGATGTCCAACAAATGCTCTTTAATTCTGTCCCTAAAATGTCTACTGGTCTTGCCTACATAAAAGGCCTTACACTTTTGACACAAGGCCAAATAGACCACATTTGACGTGTAACAATTGAAATGACCTTTAATTCTAATGTAACTATCGTTAACAATGAAATTGTCACCAGTGGTTTTAATGTATGGGCATGTCAAACATCTACCACACTTAAAATTACCTTTTGGTTTATTGGTGATAGTACTTTTACCATATTTTTCATTCTCAAATATATTTTTGAGAGATGCATCCTTCCTATATACATAGTGAAGTTTACCCTGAAATATTCGTGCCATTTCGTTGTTCAATTTAAATGTACCCCAATTTCTTTCGATAATATCTTGTATTTGGTAGGAAATATCATTGTAAGTAGTAATATAAGATAATTTTATTCTGGTTGATAATTTGTCCCTCATACCAGTACCTTCCATTTCTTCATATAAATGCCCATCAAAGATTAAAATGGCCTTATATATGTCTATTGATCTTTTACGTTTAACTTCCTCTACTATTTCAGAACACAATCCATGTGGGTAACCCTTATTTATGAATAAGGTCATTATAAAAGATAATTCTTTAAGGAATTCCTCATCATTACTGACCATTCTAGCCGCCAAGTACAAATATGACTCAGTCATTGTCCATGCTGGTGTGAATGACCTGAGACGTACCTCCCTGGACTACATGAAAAGAGACATAAAGGAGCTCTCTGAGCATGTAGCCCAGGCCGGTATGACCCTGACCTTGAGTAGCATCTTACCCTCACCAAGAATGATGCCACAATATGAAGACAAGATGATCAATTTCAACAATTGGCTTAAGTACTGGTGTCATTCAAAGGGGATCCAATGCCTGTCAGCTTGGGATGATATGCTCGACAAGCCATGACGCTTCGCTAGGGACGGCTTGCACCTGTCACCCCTGGGCTTTCGGATACTGGCAAAGGCTCTTGCTACCCCCATAGTGCCTTTTTTAGGCAAGGCTCAAAAGACAAACCCACCTCCATAGGTATCACAAGGGATAAGAAACTAAGAGTAATGCTACTCAACGCCAGAAGTCTAAACCTCAAGATGCACGCACTCGAAACTCTCCTTAGCATGGAGAACATCGATATCTGTGCAGTAACAGAAACCTAGTTCAGGGCTCCCGAGAGCACCCCAGCACTACCAGGTTATACCTCATACCATGCTTTTTGGCCCCAAAACTTGGACCGAACCACAAAAGGAGAGGGAGTATCGATATTCATCAAAGATACCCACACCTCCAGGTTGGTGGCAAAGCATGAAGCATCAGAGACTATCCATGTGCAACTAACAGTGGGTAAAACTGCCTTCCAGTTTATAGCCTGCTACAGACCACCCTCCCAAACCCAGGAACCCCACTCGGCCTTCCTGAGAACACTGGAAAATATGAAGGTCTCTCCAAACACCATTATACTGGGCGACTTCAACTACCCAAACATAGACTGGGAGCATTACTCTAGCTCCAACATCCTAGCCCAAAGGTTCCTAGAATTTATAAACTCAAATGCTATGGAACAACTTGTTACCACTCCCACAAGAGGGGAAAACATACTGGACCTGATCATCACCAACATGGGGACTCTATGCTCCAGACCAGAAGTGTATCCCTCACTGGTAAGATCAGACCATAAACTAATCTCACTGGATATTCACATCCCGACCCCACCCCCTGCCCAGAAAAACACAGTGAAAAACTTCTCTAAAGCAAATTTCACACTCCTCAAAACTGAGGTGGAATCCTTCAAAGCCCCCGGGCCTGTGGAAAATACGGCCCAGACTGCAGAATCCTTTATAAACGCATTCTATGAACACCTTCAGGAATGCATGGATCATGCGATCCCAAATAAAACCAAGACCCAATCCTCCAAAGGCAGACGTCCTGTCTGGGGGACCCCAGCCATAAACAAACTATACAACAGAAGGAGGAAGCTACTAAATGATAGAGCAAAATCCCAAAAAGGGAAGGCATCACTGATCAGTATTAGCAAAAAACTACGGGCACACATAAAATTGTCTAAGGCCAGCTTCGAGAGAAAAATTGCACAGGACACTAAGGATAATCACAAGGCTTTCTTTAGTTATGTTAGGAACCTGGGTGGGAATTCCCAGATATGCTCAGAATTAGTCCAAAATGACAAAAATACACCGAACCCACAGACATTGCCAACATCCTAGCTGACAGGTTCAGCACAAACTTCTCCCCCCCCACCAAAAGAGCAAATATCTATCCCAGCAGAGTGCTGCCCGCCTGACATCTCAGATGCTCAGGTAAGAGCCGCCTCTCCAAAGCAAAAAACACAGCATCAATGGGACCAGATGGTGTCCCGGGCTGCGTCCTACATGAACTCCAAGAAGAGCTAAACCCAAACATAAAACTACTGTTCAATCTCAGCCTTACTACAGGATATGTGCCCAAAGAGTGGCATACAGCAACAGTGGTCCCTCTCCATAAAGGTGGTGCCTCAACGGATCCTGGAAACTATTGCCCCATAAGCCTGACTAGCTTGGTCTGCAAAGCTATGGAAAGGATCATCATGGACCTCATAAATAAAGATATTGGGGACCTACAAACACTGGATCCTATCCAGTTCGGCTTTGTTAAGGGCATATCCTGCCTCTTAAACCTGGTTGATTTCTTTGAAACAGTCACCAAGGCCATTGACGAGGGGAAGGTGGTCCACACAGCCTACTTGGACCTCGCAAAAGCCTTCGATACAATACCCCACTCGGGCATTATAGATAAGCTCACCAGCTTAAATATAAACCCCTATGTCACTAGATGGATTGCAAACTGGCTCAAGGACAGAACCCACATGGTTAGAATTGCTGGAGCCATGTCAGACTCCAAACCAGTTACAAGTGGTGTCCCACAAGGCTCAGTCCTGGGACCTCTCTTGTTCGGTACATATTTCTCGGAGGTACAGGCCAACACGGAAGGACTGTGGCTGACCAAGTTCGTAGATGACTGCAAACTGGGCGCCATAATCGACTCTCCAGCCGACACAAGCATCCTTCAAAAGGGCCTCATAGAAACAGACAACTGGTGCCAGAGCCATGGCCTCAAGCTAAATGCCAAAAAGTGTATAGTCATCCCCTTTGGCAAAAACAAAGTGCCCACAAATTACCACATAGGTGGTAATCCATTAAGTACAGAAGAAGTAATTAGGGACCTGGGGACCCAAGTTGATAGCAATCTCTCATTTGACAACCACGTGGCCAAAGTGGTTAGAAAAACATTTTATATAGCCCACCTAATCATGAAGGGATTCACATCTAGATCAGGGAGGTCATCGTGCCTCTTTACTCATCCCTCATCAGGCCCATAATTGAGTACAATGCCCCTTTTGGGATGTACCTTACCAGACACCTGCAGCAACTGGAAAGACCCCAAAAGTACCTCACCAAGAGGATCAAAGGGCTCAAACAGATGCCATATGCTGCCCGGTTAAAGAAACTCCAGCTCTACTCGGTGGCATACCGCCTGTTCAGAGGTGATCTGTGCCTGACGTATAAAGCCATGTCCAACCCGGAATTAATGGACATGCTGCACCTCAGAAAATCCAAATCCCATCGAGCTACGTGCTCGAGAGACTTGAACCTCAGCACTGAAATAAGTAGGACATGCTGGAGGGACAGATTCATAACCCAGAGGCTCCCTTCACTCCGGAATAAAATCCCAGTCCAGGTTAGGTAGAGTCCCTCATTGACTCTCTTCAAGAGGAATCTTGATGAGTGGATGGGAGATCATAGGTTTACCTCGGGTATCACTTCTGTGTCACTGTTAGACAGAGGCACAGTATACTAACCTCGAAAAAGGGCATAGCAAAATAAATTTAAAATGGGTGGCGAAAGCCAAACACATTCTGGCTAGGCTTATAAATGCCCTAGGGCAGATAGCCTAGTATGAACCTATGAACCTATGAACCTATAGGTGGTTACAAACTTAACAGGAATCTTGGAATGACTAGATATCCCATGTGTTTAAAAAATATATCAGCTGGTTTTGTGCTATGTCAAGAAACAAACGTTAATCAATGTAACATTCCTTTCTGAGAACAAATGTAGTAGTATTAAAATTACATTTCATTTCATTGGCTGAAGGAGATACTAAACCTATCCATATTGCCCTTTAAGTACATTTAACATTCTACTTTCTTTTCATCCCTGCTTTCTCCCTTACCCTTTCATAACCTGTCCTACATCCCCATGAGTACATGTCCACCACTTATGTCTGCAGTCTGTTCCATGAGTCCGCAGCTCACTCTGAAGATATTTTTCTGGAATCCAGGTGAATGCTTAGTCCCTGCTGTCTGCTGCTTGCACACCTTCTGATCCACTCTATGGTTCTAGTTTAGGGTGAATCCTTTACAGCTAATATTCATTATCTTGCACATTAATATCATATCCCCCTAAATATAATAGTCTGAAGTGAGACAGGCTTCTAATCTGCTGTCATATTCCTTTTCTTCCATCACATATACCTTTCTGGTGGCTTCTGCTACACTCTTTCCAGTAGCCCAATGTGCCTTTCCTTGTATAGTCTCCAGAACTACACACAGTACACAAGGCATGGTCTCACTGGGGCTCTGTAGAGTGGAACATTACCTCTTTGTTTCTGGAGTATATAGACTGCTGTCATGGCCTTCTCACTTTGCTCCTTGTGGTACAGTCCAGTGTGTAGGAATGTCCAGCTCTCTTGCCATCAGTTCCTCTCCCCCTGCTAATACTTCACAGTGTTGTTGCGGTCTGAGTGCAGTACCTTGCATTTGGTTCATAGGTTGGTACTAGGCTATCAGTCTTAGGGCCTATACATGCCTAGTCATAACAATTCCCTGGCTATTTTTTCCCACAATATTTACTTCCCTGGACCCCTGTCTAGCAGAGTGACTGACGTCATCCCCGGGGTGAATTTCCTATCTCCGATCCATTTGTCAAGGTTCCTTTTGAAGAGGGCCAAAGAAGCACTCTACTTGACATATATGGGCAGTCTAATCCAGAGTCTGGGGAGTCTCTGGGTCAGGAACCTATCCCTCCAGCATGTTTTGTTCATTGTGATGACAAGGTTTGATCCCTGGAGTGTGTGGCTCTGAGAGATTGGGATTTATTTAAGTGTAGCATGTCCAACAGCTCTGGGTTTGACATGGCCTTGTATGTTAAAATCAACATTTCTCTGAACTTTTCTTTAATGCTCCCCTATCTCCGCCCTCAAACTTTACCCCTGAAACTCCTATTTAAACACCACTCTTCCCAGGATCCCTTATACCCCTATTATCAATAGGGAACATGTTCTTAAGATGTTGTCAAAGACTCAAAATACTTAATCCATGGATCCAGTAAACATGCCTGGGTTCTTAATAAACAGCATTAGACATGCTCTTACCAAACATCTCTATAAATTGTTTAACCTAAGCTTATCCACAAGCTCTCATAGATCCTTATGGGGTAAGATGGATACCCAACTGGGTGAAAGACAGAAAGCACATAGTTCATATGGCAGATGCTTCTTCACTTCTTCAAATAATGCTAAAATAACTACTGGGGTCCCCCAGTGGTCTGTACTGAGTCCTGTCCTGTTTGGCATCTACTTCTCTGATCTCAAACTTGGTAAGTAGGACCCCCGGTTAGCCAAATTTGCAAATTTATTTATTTAATTTATTTATCCTTTTGTTGACTAAGCTGGCCTCTTTTCAGGGGAAACTCAAGGTAGTATATATACTATTGGGGAAATATGGCTGGGGCATCAGGGAACTTCCTCTACTTGCAATTGGTACTATAAGGATGGTGCATGAGATGGAAGACCAGTAGAAGGGAGAGGAAGCAAATGCCAGCTTGGAAAAAGTCAGCACTGTATAAGTAGAAGACTTGGAAGAGGTTTTTTTTTCAGAAAAAGCTGCTTGATTGAACCAAGGAGACGGTCACAGAGGAGTGTATAGTTAATCCATCCAATTGGGAGGGTTGTGGGATTACTTACTGCAAGAAATGATAAACCAAACTGAACTGGAAAACATACAGGAACATTATGGAGAAAATAAGCAAGGGGATATAAAAGCAATGCCAGAAGGAGGTAACAGAAAAACAAAGAAAACTTACACAGAGACAATTGCAGCCACACAAGAAGGAATGTGACAAAAAAGAAAAGAGGACAGCGTGAAAAGAAGGTCTGTGCTAAGAATACAAAGCAAAAGGGATCAAGAGCTGAATAGATACAAATTATGGGACAATGTAATTTTACCTTTGAGTGTAAAAATGCAAGAAGTAAGAGCATTTATTTTGAATAACAAAGATACATTTTCTTTGACACTGTACAAGGTATGGAGAGATTTTTGTGTAAATATGAAAAAAGACAATTGTTGGCGTGAATATATAATAAAAGCATCTGTTTGGGTAAATAAAATGAAAGTTCATATGCAGTTTCGAAAAGAAGTGGAAAGACATACCTTAAAAGAACATTTAAAAACATACGTAAATAACTAATACACATTTGAAAAGTTTATGATAACAGGCGTTTATGGAATAGGGCATGGGACTGCAATGTTATTCTGAAAATGGAAATGAAAAATATACATATTCTGAGGTTATAAATGATGATGGAAACAGAGGTGTTGTAAAATATTGGGGGCAACCAAAGTTGTTATTTTGTGGAAAGGAAGGGCATTTAGTTAATAATTGTGACAAAAAGAAATGTTATAGATGTTGTAAAATAGGACATGAAGCAAAAAATGTGAACGTCAATGTTATAAATGTAAAAAATAGGACATTTATGGATGGATTGTATAGAAAAAGAGAATGAATTAAGTGATATGAATCAGAGTAAAGATAAAGAATAAGAAAGGACTGAAGATCATAGGATCATAGGAGGTTACTGGGTTATTGGCCCTGAGGCCCTTATAAGCCTAGCCAAGAGTTTAGCTCATGTTTAGACCAATCAGTGCCCAATGCCCTGTCCAACAGGGACATGGGTGGAATCCCAGGGGTATATTTTCTGTTTCCCATCCAGTTGTCCAGGTTGCACTTAAAATGGGGTAAAGAGGTACTCTGCTTGGTGTAGAGAGAGATTTTATCCCATAGATGGGGGAGTCTCTGGGACACAAGTCTGTCCCGCCAACAAGTCTTGTTGATGTTACAGACCAGGTTGAGGCCGCAGATGTGGGTTAATCGAGTGGAGCTCAACTTGCAGATATGTAGCATTCCCATCAAGGTGAGGTCCATGATCACCTTGTATGCCAGACAGAGGTCACCTCCGAGGAGTCTGTATGAAACTGAGTAGAGGGATAGGGCTTTTAGCCTATTTGTGTATGGTAGATGTTTGAGGCCCTAGATTTTCCTGGTGAGGAACCTCTGTGGTCTCTCTACCTGCTGCATGTGCTTTCCGAGGTACATGCCAAAAGGGGTATTGTACTCAATAATGGGCCTTATAAGGGAAGAATACAGGGGTGTTATGACCTCCTTGTCCCTGGATGAGATACCCTTACTTATGAGGTGGGCCATGTAGAAGGCTTTCCATACAATGGAAGCAACATGGTGGTCAAAAGTCAGGTTGCTATCAACCTTGGTGCCCAAATCCCTCATGACTGATTTCATGCTTAGAACGTTGTTATTAATGTGATAATTTGTGGGGATATCGCTCTCCTCAAAGGGGATACTGTTGTATTTTTTGGTATTCAGCTTGAAGCCATGTTTCTGGCACCAGTCATTTGTCTAAGTGAGTACCTCTTGGAGGATGTCCACATCATTAGGGGAATTGATGACAGCACCCAGCTTGCAGTCATCTGCAAACTTGGTCAGCCATAGCCCACTGTTTTTGGCCTGCACCTCAGAAAAGTATATCTCAAATAACAGAGGCTCCAAGACCAAACCTTGGGGTACACCACTTGTTATGGGTCTGCTGCTTGAAGTGGCTTCACCTATTTTGACTACATGGCTTCTATCAGTGAGCCAGTTTGCTACCCATCTGGTAACATATGGATTGATACCTAGTTGAGAGAGTTTATCTATTATGCCCGAGTGGGGAATAGTGTCAAAGGCATTGGCCAGGTCAAGGTAGGCAGTGTGCACTGTCTTCCCCTCATCCATGTCTTTGGTGACTGTCTCAAAGAAGTCGACCAAATTTAGCAGACATGACCACCCCTTGACAAAGCCAAACTGTGTGGAATAAAGTGTTTGAAAGTTGCCAATGTCCTTGTTAATGAGGTCCATGATAATCCATTCCATGGCCTTGCAGATCAGGCTAGTTAGGCTGATGGGTCTATAATTTCCTGGATTAGTGGATGCTCCACCTTTGTGTGAAGGGATGACAGTGGCTGTCTCCACTCAGCTGGAATGAAGCCAGTACTCAGGCTTTGGTTGAATAGGGTTCCTAATGGTGCTGCAGTTTCCTGCCTGAGTTCACATAGGATGCAGCGTAGGATTTTATCGGGTCTCATGGAGGCTGTATTTTTGCCTTTGAGAGAGCAGTGATGACCTGTTCCCTAGATGTAAGGGGAAGGGGGCAGGTACTGGGCATGTCCTAATTTATTGATGGGGGTGGACAGAGGAATAAAGTTTCCACTGATTCTGTCAGCCAGCAAGTTTGCTATATTTACGGCATTTGTATTTGTGGTGTCCTTGACCACCAGTTCTGAACAGATCTGGGTGATTCCTTTGAGGTTGTGGACATTTGTGAAGAAGGCCTTATGATTCTCTCTTGTAGATGTGGCCAACTTGGACTCAGAGTTTGCTTTGGAGGATTTCACTAGTGCTCTTATTTGCTTGTTCAGGCTAAGAAAACATTGCTTCCAATTGGGCACCTGCTCCTTCTTGGTCTTTGACAGCAATTTATTCCTTTTGTTATAGAGTTTATTTATTGCAGATGTGCACCAGATAAGTTTACTCTACCTTGTGAAGTACGATTTAGTCCTGTCAGGTATTCCTGATTCCATGCATCTATTTAAATGCTCATATAGTGCTTTGGTGTAGTTTTGGATATTGGTACCAGTTCCTACAGAGGGGGAGAGGGCTGTGAAGCTGTTTATACCATCCCTCAGGAGGCTGTTATCAGTTTTGGAGAAGTTTTTATGTCTGATCCTAGCTAGAGGGGGATTGGGGGAGATGGACACTTCGAAAGTGACCACTTTGTGGTCAAATCTTACCAGGGATGGTGATACTATAGGGATGCTGCAGTGATTACTCATGTTGGTTAATACCATCTCCAAGATATTATCACCTCTTGTGGTGGTATCAACTAGCTGTTCCAAGGCATTTGTCTTGCAGTCTATGTTTGGGAAGTTAAATTCACCCAGGATCAGGGTAAAGGGTTGAATCTTAATAGATTTGAACAGGTCCAGATAGGCAGATTGGGCATCTTGAGTCAGATCTGGGGGTCAGTAGCTAGCTATGATTTGAATAGGGGTAGTGTCAATGGTTAACTACACCTGGAGTATCTCCTGTGTGGCACACTGGTTGACCAGCCTGGAGGTGTGTATGTATTTAATGTATATTAAACTTCTCTGTGTGGAAGATTTTCAGTCCATATATTTCTAGTTAATCACTGTATATTAATCATATCAGACAATAGTAGTAGAAGTAGCGAACGTAAACTCGTCAAGTCAAAAAGTAGTAATAGAAAATATATAATTCTACAGCATTACTAAGTATTCGAAAGTAATCCAAGCAAGGCAGGCAGTCTGAACAGACTGCCTGCCTTGCTTAGATTACTTTCAAATACTTAGTAATGCTGTAGAATTATATATTTTCTATTATTACTTTTTGACTTGACAGTTTACGGCACCTACTACTATTGTCTGATCTGATTAATATACAGTAATTAACTAGAAATATATGGACTGAAAATCTTCCACACAGAGAAGTTTCTTACACTGTTTTATTTTTAGACCCACTACACTTTAGTGGGTTGTTTTGGGACTTTGGGGATACCACGGAGATTACTTGTTTTTTATTTAATGTATATTGAAACTCCACCTCCTTTGGCTTTACTGCCCACAGTTTGGGGTCTGAATGTATGATAGGATGATTAACCAGGTAAGGCTGGGGTGCTCTCTGCAGCTTTGAACCAGGTTTCTGTGACTGCACAAATGTCAGCATTTTCCAGGGTTAGGAATGCTTGCAATGAGTGCAGTTTCACATTTAGACTCCTAGCATTTAGCAGCATGACCTTTAATTTCTGTTTTATTGAAATTTTTATGGTGGTAGTTTTAACCTCATCACTTTTCCTTAAAAGGGCACCTTAGGGGAGGCAAGAGCCTTTGCCAGAAGCCTGAAGCCCAGGTGAGACAGATGCAGGCCATCTCTGGCAAAGCATCATGGTCTGTTGATCATATCTTCCCAGGATGTCAGGTACTGGATTCCCCTGGAATGACACCAGAAACTAAGCCAATTGTTAAAGTCAGTCATTTTCTGTTTGTATTGAGGCATCATTCTGGGTGATGTAATAATGCTGTTTAAGGCTAGGGACATACCAGCCTGGGACACATAATCAGCGAGCTCAATCATGTCTCTCTTCATATAATCCAGAGAGGTATGTCTCAAGTCATTCACGCCAACATGGAGTAGGATAGTCATAACAGTACCTGTTGCTGAGAGACTTGAGTGCGTATGTGATATGGCGGATTCTAGCACCTGACAGACAGCTTACCATAACTTTCTCCTTATCCAGGCTGGTGAGAGGCACATCTGTGTGTCTCACAATGGAGTCTCTTATGACTAATATGTTGGGTTTATGGTGAATCCTTAGTGGCTGTGAGGCACAGGCATGTGTACAATGCATGATATGTGGTGTGGAGGGCTGTGGAGATCATGTGCATTTTTGCCTTGGAGGTCTCCATTGTTTGGGTATGTTTATGTGGAGGACCACTGCATACATTGGTGTGTGTTGTGTAGGTGTGGGTAGTGTTTGAGGTGTAGTGATTGTGTTGACAATCTTTTCAGTGCCAGATATACGGCTTGAGGGGGAGAGAGCTTGGACTCTAGGTTCCTAATGTAATTGCATCTCTCACAAATTGTGTTCCTAGGTGGTAGTAGTAGATGGTTGTCTGCGTACATGAGGCAGTTGCTACACTGTCTCAGGATGCCCATATCAACCAGACCGGCAGGTGAAACTATAGGAAATTGTCCATTCATATTTGTCAGAATCTGAGGGAGAAAGGCCAGGAAGAGCTAAGGGGTGGGCCTAAAGCCCAAGTGCTTAAACCAAAACCAAGAGCTTAGAATAAGACTTAAGAATAACACTTAACAATTTAGACTGGCTATAAACAAGCAATAATAAATGCAACAGAAAAGATGCAGTTGAACACTTTAGAGAACAGGCAGCAAGTAGCAGGAAAAAGCATAACAAGCTGAAGTAACAGAGTAGTAGGAAGAAACACAAATTAGAAAAAATATATAAGCAGCTTAATAAAGTGTCTCTCTTCCCTTTTTTTTTTTTTTTTTTTTTTTTTTTTTTTTTTTTTTTTTAATAATGTAAAAAGGGAGAGAGCAGGAACAGAAGATAATAAGGGGTTTGGCATTCCCAAATGATCTCTGTATTAGGTAGAATGAGCTAAAGAGATGGGACTGGGAGGAGTGTCCCAGATCAAATTTACAGTAGCGGTAGGCAACATTAAGAATACAACAACAATATGGTGGGAGGATGGGGAAAAAATTTCAGCACAGATCAGAAAACAAAATTCTGCCAACAAATATATAAATAATTCAGTCAAGCAAAAATCAAGACAGTGCAGAACCCTGAACAGTTAAAGTGCCAAAAAATATATGCATTAGCTCTATATTTCCAGATTGTTCAAAACAAGCACTCTCAGTCAGAACACAAGGAGATTCTAGCAATGATATGCAGATTTTACAAAAAGGTAATACTTTTATACCAGCAAGACAAAAGCCAAGCCTTGAGACAATCAAATAACACAAAAGCTGTTAGACCAGTTTCATCAACTTTAAGAACACAACAACAAGAGGGTAGGAGAAAAAAAGTTTCAGCACAGATCAGAAAACAAAATTTTGCCAGCAAATATATAAATAATTCAGTCAAGCAAAAATAAAGACAGTGCAGAACTCTGAACAAATTGCCAAAAATTTATACTTATCAGCACTATATTTCCAGATTGTTTGAGAAGCACTCTGAGTCAGAACATAAGGATATTCTAGCAATGGTATGAGATAGAAATGGATGAAATGTTAGAAAAAAAGGGATATACTGAAAAAAACAATGAAGGGGATGATTAGAGAGTTAATGAAGAAGATATAAGTTGGACAATTGTAACAGGAAAAATAATTCCATTGGTAGAAGAGTAAAAGATAGAAAAAGAAAATGTAAAGCTATTAATATAAAAGAAAATAAGAAAGGGAATTGATAACAAATAATTTGTTATAAGAAATTAGTATAGGACGGTATCTCCTAAACTAAGAAACAGGGAAAGGAATAATTTAGCAATTCTTTCAGTGAATGTTAATAGTATGAAAATAATACTAGAAGGGTAGCTATTTTAGAATGGTGTAAGAAATGTGATGTTGATATCATTATTCTAGAGGATATACGAATTTAGACAAATTAAGAAGATTACAGACACAAAAAAATATGGCATGAGAAAATAATATGGAACATGGGGAATGGACTGTGTTTTGGGATAGCAGTTTTATGGAAAAGAGTAGTGAACATTTTGGATGTTATATTAGTTAAAATGGGAAGATTAACAATGATGTAAGATGACAAGAAAGGATATATAGAACTATTGCTGTATATGCTTATGTGATTAGTAAAGAAAGGGATAATCCATTTCAGAAAACATTATATTGTGTATTTGTAAATATGGATATAATAATTACAACAGATTTCAATTGTGATTTAAGGAGAAATAGAAAGAAAAGAAGAAAAGATGCAAAGAAAGCTGATGGAAGTAATAACGTGGAAAATAGCTATATGGAAAAGTAAAACATGGACTTACAGGAGAGGTACTTTAAAATCTGAAATTATTTTTTAGTATAAGAAGGAATATGTACAATGGAAGAAGAAACTATTGCAATGGGTTTCTCAGATCATTTGGTAATACGATTGGAAATATATAATAATAAAGAACATATAAATATAGGAAAAAGATATAAAATGAATAAATTAAAATGAATGGAATGAAAAAGGAAAGAAAATATTAATCAATTGTGGAAGTATCAGATCACTATGAAAGCACTGTCTGCTGCCCTAACAGTCGGCCACCAAATTCCCTTGTTTGCTCACATCCATACCATAGCTACAGGTAAATACACATTCTAATACAACTGCCAATTGGTAGGTTGATTGAACTACCTTGGGGGTGTTCCAGAGTTGAGGATGGTGCTGGAGGGCTGCCTATGTCGGATGCATGCAGTGCACTCCCTGTACATGGCTGAGCACAGGTAGTGTCATGTTTGGCATCCCTTGTACTGTCTGTGCGAGTCAGAGAGGGTGAAATTCCCTGGGTACCCACTGCGTCAGTGCATATGCCATGTGTTGCCTCCTTGCCAAAGGCAGGTCATACTGTGCATGCCTCCTTTCGCCGACTGGGTCCAGCTCAGGTAGTTCCTCCTCCAAGTCACACTGTGCCTGTACAGGCCTTGGCATTGGTGGGGGGCTGTATGGCCCTGCCCCATGCTGTTCCTGCTGCAATTGTTACCGCAGGATCAGATTGTGTAGCATAGCACATACCATAACAACTTGTGTGCATGTAGCTGGTGAATACTGCAAGGCTCCATCGAATGTGTCCAGACACCAGTACTGTGACCTCAGCATCCCAATCACATGCTCGATTATATGTCTTTCCTGTGCGTGTGCTTTAGAATGGTGTAGTTGTTCAGGTGTGTGTGCATTGCTGATGGATGTCATCAGCCATGACTCCAGTGGTTACCCAGCATTCCCCACTATGTGACTGTAGGGGATGTCCATATTGCCATAGGTGTGGTACAGCTGCGTCAGATGCCATATATCGGAATCGTCATAGCTTCCAGGGCAGACAGCACACACATTCAGTTTAATGCCCTGTCCATCGCATACGGCCTAGCTGTTGGAGGTTATGCCCATGCAGTGACTGTAGACCCTACCCCGCTCACCGGATGGTGCTTTGATTTGTACGTGCGTGCAGGCTATAGCACCCAGTATCCCAGGGTACTCTGCCATTTGGTGGGAGAGATGCATATTGCTGGCCAACAAAGCACTTGTGTTGAGGACATGTACGTGTTCACTGGTACGTGGTGACATGGCGTCTGTGAACTGGTGCAATACTCTGGATGCAGATGCCTGTGAGACCCCCATGATATCCCCAGTTGTGCATTGGGAGGTAACTGTGGCTAGTATACCTAGGCCAACACCTACCTTGGTATCCACTGGGATGGGTTTCCCTCTGCCTGTTCGATGTCTCAGGTGTGGCCGGCACAGCTCAACAAACTGCTGTTGGAGGTCTCTGTCCACCCCATAACGTTCCATTATCTCCAGCCCATGTAGCCCCTAGTAGGTTACTCTAGGTCTGTAAAGTGTTCTGTCACCGCACTAAGGGTTGTTCCACAGCATTTACATCCTCACCACCCTGAGCCTCTTGCACATGTTGGTTCATGTTGCCTGCTGCAGCCCTTCTCATTTGGTTGGATTGTGTTGAGAAATGTCCCCGCATGTATACATCGGTGGTGTAGAGTGTGGGAGAAACCTGTGTGTATGGTGCTTGGACACTTTACCGTAGTGTTAATGGGTGGGCTGGCCATGTAATCTGCTGATTATGCTAATTATCACCTGTCTGTGCAGCCTGTTCACCTTGACTACTCCACTACTGCTGTTGTTCCTCCCAATTTCACCAGGCAGGTACAGACACACCCCTAGCTTAGGCGTGCTAAGGCAGGAGCAATCCCGAGGCACAGGGCTCCAATGTACGTACAGTATGCCTAAAACCCCTCCCATGCCTTCACCTATATTCCAGTCCTGCACCCGGCTATCTACACACATACACTCTTGTGATCTGCATCACACCCTGGGGATAAACAGGATTCACTTTTGTCAATCTCATTTGCATAGTATTGTCTTCTAATGCATAGTCATATGACCCATACTGATCCTCCAAATTAATAACCACTGCTTACTGTCGCTCAGATCCACACACAACTGGTTAAAGGTGACTTACTATCACCGTATTCAATGTCCCTTGTTCTTCCCATCAACAAAATATGCGGTTTCTACACAACTAGAACCCGGGACCCTGTACACCACAGACGATGCGCTTTACCACTAAGCCATGGCAGATATACATACATCTGAGGTGATCACGTACAGATCATAAAGCACAGACATTCAATAGTGCTAATGTCCACATATATATATATATATATATATATATATGCACACACACACACACACACACACACACACACACACACACACACACACACACACACACACACACACACACATATATATACACACACAGACGTAGATATTGAATTTATATCACAACAGCGGACCACATGACACCAAAGCATTAGACAAGAATGAAAGGGAAACCACATGTGCCACCTGCATTATGTCGTGGTGTTACTATCAAGGCAAGTGTGTTACGCTGCATCACATGGGTCAGATTGTAGTAAGGGTAAGAGTAGGGCTGCTGACATTTACCCACCAGACCTATTGGCAAATGTATGTGTATGTGTTGACAGCCCAGTCTCTTGGCCGATTATGACATTTGTGGACACTATATAGGAATGCAACAAAACACGCTCAACACATCCTGGAGCTAGACACTCACAGATACCAACACATAGGAAACATCTACCAAACACACACACCTGTCATGACGTGGAATCGAACACCTACTTGTCTATTCTATCACACTACAGCATTACGCAGTTACAGAACGCGCTACCGAGATTACTGGAACACAGCACTCCCAGAGGCATACTTCTAGGTGGGTGACATCATCAGCAAAGGGAAAGACACCGATAGGGAATGTATGGAGAGTGAGCAGTCTAAAAGCATTACTCTGTCTCCAGGCAGCTGGAATCACACACACAATTGGCAGGGCTGGGATTCGAACATAGACCTAACTACCTTATCATACGACAGTATTATGCAGTTACAGAATGCGCTACTGAGATTACTGGAACACAGTACTCCCAGAGGCATACTTCTAGGTGGGTGACATCATCAGCAAAGGCAAAGACGCCGATAGGGAATGTATGGACAGTGAGCAGTCAAAAAGCATTACTCTGTCCCAGGCAGCTGGAAACACACACACACACACACACACACACACACACACACACACACACACACAGTTGGCAGGGCTGGGATTCAAACATAGATCTAATTACCTTATCACACTACACAGTTACAGAACATGCTAGCGAGATTACTGGAACACAGCACTCCCAGAGGCATACTTCTAGGTGGGTGGCATCATCAGCAAAGGCAAAGACGCCGATAGGGAATGTATGGAGAGTGAGCAGTCTAAAAGCATTACTCTGTCTCCAGGCAGCTGGAAACACACACACACACACACCCACTTGGCAGGGCTGGGATTTGAATATAGATCTAACTACCTTATCACACTACAGCTATGCAGTTACAGAACACGCTACCAAGATTACTGGAACACAGCACTCCCAGAGGCATACTTCTAGGTGGGTGACATCATCAGCAAAGGCAAAGATGCCGATAGGGAATGTATGGAGAGTGAGCAGTCTAAAAGCATTACTCTGTCCCAGGCAGCTGGAAACACACACACACACACACACACTTGGCAGGGCTGGGATTTGAACATAGATCTAATTACCTTATCACACTACAGCATTACGCAGTTACAGAACATGCTACCGAGATTACTGGAATACAGCACTCATAAGCATTACGCAGTTACAGAATGTGCGACCGAGATTACTGGAACACAGCACTCCCAGAGGCATACTTCTAGGTGAGTGGCATCATCAGCAAAGGCAAAGACGCCGATAGGGAATGTATGGAGAGTGAGCAGTCTAAAAGCATTACTCTGTCCCCAGGCAGCTGGAAACACACACACACACACACACACTTGGCAGGGCTGGGATTTGAATATAGATCTAACTACCTTATCACACTACAGCATTATGCAGTTACAGAACACGCTACCAAGATTACTGGAACACAGCACTCCCAGAGGCATACTTCTAGATGGGTGACATCATCAGCAAAGGCAAAGACGCCGATAGGGAATGTATGGAGAGTGAGCAGTCTAAAAGCATTACTCTGTCCCCAGGCAGCTGGAAACACACACACACACACACACACACTCACTTGGCAGGGCTGGGATTTGAACATAGACCTAACTACCTTATCACACTACAGCATTACGCAGTTACAGAACACACTACCGAAATTACTGGAACACAGCACTCCCAAAGGCATACATCTAGGTGGATGACATCATCAAGAATGGAACAAACACCGATAGGGATTGTATGGAGTGTGAGCAGTCTAAAAGCATATTACTGTCCAAAGGCAGACGGAGACAAACACACGACAGTGGTGTGAGCAGGACAACTGCCTATCTATGGAGCACTATTACAACACTACATAGATACGAGATGCACCACAGACAGTACACCTTTCAAGACAGTCAACCAGTGTGTTCAATGTAGGAATCCATCCTGACGTGCGGTATGGACATCTGTTGCCTGGATGACCACTATCGCTATGCAGGATTACAATGGTCATGCCCATACACAGAGGCACATAACCAACACAAGGTGTCACTGGGCATGTTCACACACTTAGTAGTAGTGAAGGGCTGTCTTGTATGCACACGGATTCTAAACACGGAAGGGCACAGTGTGTCGATAGTGAACACTGTTAACACGAACGCTGCACTACATATATCTGACACCAGTGCTAGATGTGTAGCGTTCATAATCACAGATGACAATCCAGATCCAACAATGAGGAATACGGACATCTCTGCAGTGAGGAACACCTGGCATATGGCACAGTTGTGCACAATAGCACTACCACCGTATACCTCAGATACAGACATGTGGGCCATAAGACCATTACGGACCACTCCAGGTGTTAGTGTCCCCACGTACATTAAGGCCACTCACATGTACTGACCAGTACACACTCAAGAGCCATCACAGATGTGTCGGGTGCAGATCACAGTGGTAAATGCTGCATTCTACTATGTAGCCCTCAGACATCACCATGTCCTTGGACCAGCAACACACATCCATACATTAGTACAACACCATGTTACTCATGACCAGTGGACTGTACATAGCTCTACAGCAACTGTGCAGACTACACATGTACTGACAGGGTCCATCATGTGTTATGCAATGCAATGATACCACTGTTCATAACCAGGTCGGCACTACACATAACAGGGGCCCTGGGTCTTATACAGCTGTAACAGATAACTGTTGCTGTACACCAAAAAACACACTCATGTTTGGATATGACATACATGTAATTGCCGTGGATATGTACATGGCCCACACACACACACACAACACATATGTATATAGCATAGCTTCTGCTGTCCTCCGTGCAGACAAGTGGCTACAGCAATCACACGCATGCACATGGAAGATAGGTCCATGGCTGTTGAATGCTAACAGTACATAAGGTAGCAATGCTGACTGAGGTAACATTCCCTCTGTACTAGTTACCTCTGACAACTATCATATCATACAGCAGTCCATGTGTCATGTATGTCATCACACATGTCCACCAATTGCAATGCATACAAACATGGCTACATGACAGGAATGTAGGACCAACACAATGTACATGTAGTGGTGTGCATTCAGCTACCATGCATGTGCAGTAGCTGATGTATGGAGTTCATCTGTGTCTAACTACAACATGCAGTTGCAATGCAGACCCATCATTGACACCTGTATATGGTGAAATACTGACAGTACGGAAGGATGTACATCAGGTATGGATGGATGTGCATACATAAAGTGGTGGTCCACCTTTGCAGATGGATGTTTGCTGAGGACAGCTCACAGGTGTGTCACAAGCCATCCTACCATAACATGTACAAACAGTACGCTATGTTACTGTTGCTTGAAGGTGAAGACATACAACCTACACAGCGGTCAGGGTACCACTGACTGTAAATCACTTGACGCCTGTAACACTTACATCCTCCTGTGTGCATATAGCAGCAAAATTGCTGAAGGTAGGGTCGGTACACATAATGTGGGCAATACTGCTGCATGTCTGTCAGATGTATCATCATATAGCAGGTGTTTGATTCACATTACTGCCATGTGTGTTTGCTTGTGTGACCATATATGCCACGTATGGTGGGGAATACATCCCAATTGTTACACACCCATGTACACTGTTGTAGAGATCTGTACATACTGCAGTGTAGAAAGCAAGACATAGGCAGGGGTGGTGTGTGTATCACACACATGTTAGCTATCTGTATGTGAAAGACATTTGTGGACTCCACAGTATGTGTGTGTGTGTATGTATGTATGGCTGTCTGGTGCATGGAGTGAGGGTGTACGCTACCATACAGAACAGATAGGATCCCTAACCCCTCATGGTGATGCAATCTACTACCCTGGTGATGCTGTCAATCTCAGCCATTACTGCCTACCTGTACATGTTCATTCTCTGCGTCGTGTCATGTGGGTGCCCAGTACTGTGAAGGTGATTACCACATAGGCAGGGGTCCTCACCTCAACACTATCAAGTGTGCGTTATAGTGTCATTGACTCCATGAGTGTGGGCGTGTTGCTGTGTGTGTCTGTGTATATCTGTGCGTGTTCTCATCCTGTAATGTGAAAGTGTATTACTGCTACACAGTGAGGCCTCATGCTATCAACTGGCCTTTACCCTTGACATCAGCCAGACCGCTGTGTAAACCCCCCGCACCATGTCACTGTACCTGTGATGTGACCCCAGTATGGATGTCACATCTCTAGCCACGGTAGCCTATTACACAGCTCACATGCATCTGAATCCGTAGATGTGTGGACATCTGTGGAATGTTATCCTTTCTAACAGTGAGGTTGAGGCTACGTATAGCATGCAGGTATTGCCATACATGCCTGTGAGTACTCCACATTTACACATGGGAAACTGCAAACACTGGTACTTATTGGCACATGCAATTAGACCTTAAGGAGGGAAGCAGGGCATCATTACCAACATGCTGTTACTGTTGTTACCAAGACACATACTGTGAACATCCAACAATGCATTCTAACTGCAAACACTGTTACGTAATAGCACATCAATTAGACCTTAAGGAGGGAAGCAGGGCATAATTACCAACATGCTGTTACTGTTGTTACCAAGACACATACTGTGAACATGTAACAATGCATTCTAAACCTGTACTACATGGTATGTCTGCTGCGTGTCAACAGTACACAGCAAATGTAATATACACTTGTCTCACTATTCTGTTCACCCTGTGCATCAGACCATATGAGCATGTCCCTGCACCAATGGTGTGGATGACAGGGATGCAGCACAGGCATCATCATATGCACAGGGTGATAATGTTTGCCAAAGGCATAGGCTGCACCAGTGGATGACATCATGTGTGTGGGTTAGGGCCGGTGATCTGATTGGACATATGTGGTTGTTATGCATGTGGGTGTTGCGGTGCCCTACAGATGTTTCTGCTGTGTGCGTGTATGTGTGCACAGAGTTCTGCCATGTGTCCGGCCTACACAGGGGTATTATTGACAGCTCCAGATTGTACAGACCAGGATGTACAGCTCACTGTGTCCAACCACGGCCACATGACCTGTGCCTGCCAGGGGTTGCACGGGCACTACCAGGCAGAGGTACAGATTGGCTACTGTCCGATGACACATGTCCACTGGAACCGTGTCCCACTGGAAATGTCCAGGGCCATGTCTACGTGGCCTGCTGTGTCCTGGTGTGGACAGTGTGGCACCAGCTGCACTGCTACTGCTACCGGCACTATGGGAGCAGGCATGTGAGGTAGCTCATTCACGTAGACCTGCACCAGGTGGTGTAGCTGCCCTACATCCATGTGGCCTACGCCTCACTCCTACCAGATGTTCCAGCACAGACAGCTCATGCTCGTGGATTGCCATGCCACTCTCAAGGATTCCAACAATGTCATCCAATTGCCTGTCCAAAACGTCAGCAATCTGCTGTTGAGCATTTGCCAGTGCCTGGATGTTGTCATTTAAAGAACGGATAGCAGCCCTCTGAAGCCTCTGCCCTTCTCTGTTCTGCCATTCAGCACATGCCTGTGCCACCATTACAGTCTGAAATATGCATCTGGTGACACCAGCTGCTGCGCTCTGTCCTGCAGGTGCATGTCTGCCAGAGGTCCTCTTACGAGCAACACTGGCCACACGCCTGTGTGGCACATCTGCAGTCATTACACTGACACCATGGTGTGAAGACACACCTTCTGTAGCCACCACACATTCCTGTTCCAAGCTAACACATGGTGACTGTCCTTCCTCTATGGCCACTGGTGATGGAGTATGTGTTGACATGAGAACTGTGTGCAGGGAATAGGGGGATATAGCTGGGATGGCAACCATTGGCACAGATTCAGCCCATGACAACCCTGCCTGTACCTCAAGCATATGTTCATCACTGCTATAGTCTGTGGGGACACTAACATCAGATGAATTGCAGGAGGGAAACACACCTACATCACCTGTGAATGCAAAAAAAGACTCATTACAATAGAGACACACACACACGCACACACATACACACACTCACACACACACACACAGACAGGGACAGAGACAGACAGAGACACAGACACACACACACAGAGACAGAGACACAGACACACACACACAGAGACAGAAACAGACAGAGACACAGACACACACACACAGAGACAGAGACACAGACACAGACACACACACACACGGACAGAGACAGACAGAGACACAAACACACACAGAGAGACAGAGACAGACAGTGACATAGACACACATACACAGAGACAGAGACACAGACACACATACACTGTGACAGGGACAGAGACATAGACACAGACACACACACAGACAGAGACACAGAGACAGAGACAGACAGAGACACAGACACACACACACAGAGACAGAGACAGGCAGAGACACAGACACACACACAGAGACACAGACACAGACACACACAGAGACAGAGACACAGACAGAGACAGACAGAGACACATACACACACACACACAGACAGACAGAGACACAGGCACACACACACACACACACACACGCACACACACAGAGACAGAGACAGAGACACAGACACACACACACAGAGACAGACAGAGACAGAGACAGACAGAGACAGAGACACAGACAGACAGAGACACAGACAGCCACACACAGAGACACAGACACACACACAGAGACAGAGACACAGACACACACAGAGACAGAGACAGACAGAGACACAGACACAGACACACACACACAGAGACAGACAGAGACACAGACATGCACACACAGAGACAGAGACAGACAGAGACACAGACAGACAGAGACACAGACAGACACACACAGAGACACAGACACACACACACACACAGAGACAGACAGAGACACAGACACACACACCCAGAGACAGAGACAGACAGAGACACAGACACACACACACACACACACACACACACACACACACACACACACACACACACACACACACAGACACACACACACAGAGACAGAGACATAGACATGCACACACAGAGACAGAGACAGACAGAGACAGAGACAGACAGAGACACAGACAGACACACACAGAGACACAGACAGACAGAGACACACACACACACACAGACAGAGACACAGACACACACACCCAGAGACAGAGACAGAGAGAGAGAGAGACAGACAGAGACACAGACATAAACACAGAGACAGAGACACACGCAGACACAGAGACAGACACACACAGATAGACACAGACACACACACAGACAGACACACACAGAGACAGACACAGACACACACAGAGACAGACATGAACACAGACACACACAGAGACAGACACAGACACACACAGAGACAGAGACACAGGCATGCACACACAGAGACAGAGACAGACTGAGACACAGACATGCACACACAGAGACAGAGACAGACAGAGACACAGACAGACAGAGGCACAGACAGACACACACAGAGACACAGACAGAGACACACACACACACACACAGACAGAGACAGACAGAGACACAGACACACACACCCAAAGACAGAGACAGACAGAGACAGAGACACAGACACACACACACGCACACACACACACAGAGACACAGACATGCACACACAGAGACAGAGACAGAGACACAGACAGACAGAGACACAGACAGACACACACAGAGACACAGACAGAGACACACACACACACACACAGACAGAGACAGACAGACACAGACATACACACCTAGAGACAGAGACAGACAGAGACAGAGAGACACACACACACACACACACACACAGACAGAGACAGACACACACACAGAGACAGAGACACAGACATGCACACACAGAGACAGACAGAGACAGACAGAGACACAGACAGACACACACAGAGACACATACAGACAAGACACACACACACACACACACACAGACAGAGACACAGACACACACACCCAGAGACAGAGACAGACAGAGAGACAGACAGAGACACAGACATAAACACAGAGACAGAGACACACGCAGACACAGAGACAGACACTCACAGATAGACACAGACACACACACACAGACAGACACACACAGAGACAGACACAGACACACAGAGAGACAGACATGAACACAGACACACACAGAGACAGACACAGACACACACAGAGACAGACACAGACACACACACACAGACAGAGACACAGACACACACACACAGAGACAGAGACAGACAGAGACACATAGACACACAGACAGAGATAGACAGAGACACAGACACATGTTCACAGAGACAGACAGAGACAGACAGAGACACAGACACACACACACAGAGACAGAGACAGACAGAGACACAGACAGAGACAGACATGAACACAGATACACACAGAGACAGACACAGACACACACAGAGACAGACACAGACACACACAGAGACAGACACACACACAGACAGAGACAGGGAGAGGGACAGACAGAGACACAGACACACACACAGACAGAGACACAGACACACACACACACAGACAGAGACAGACAGAGACACATATACACACAGACAGAGACAGACAGAGACACAGACACATGCTCACAGAGACAGACAGAGACAGACAGAGACACAGACACACAACACAGACAGAGACATAGACACACACACACACAGAGACAGAGACAGAGAGATAGAGATACAGAAACACACACTGTTACAGTGACAGAGACACAGGCACACACAGAGACAGAGACACAGAGACAGAGACTCAGACACAGACACACACACACAGATAGAGACACAGACACACAGAGACACAGACACACACAGAGACAGAGACACACACACACACACACACACACACACACACACAGACAGAGACACAGACACACACACAGAGACAGAGACATACAGAGACACAGGCACACACACACAGAGACAGAGACAAACAGAGACACACACACACACAGACAGAGACAGACAGAGACAGAGACACAGACAAACACATACAGAGACACAGACATACAGAGACATAGACAGACAGAGACACAGACACACACAGAGACACAGACAGAGACAGAGACACAGACACACACACACAGACAGAGACAGACAGAGACACAGACACACACCCAGAGACAGAGACAGACAGAGACACAGACACACACACACACACACAGAGACAGACAGAGACACACACAGACACACACAAAGACAGACATGAGCACAGACACACACAGAGACAGACACGAACACAGGCAGACACAGAGACAGACACAGACAGACACACACAGAGACAGACACAGACACACACACACAGACAGAGACAGACAGCGACACACACACACAGAGACAGAGACAGACAGAGACACAGACACACACACACACAGAGACAGAGACAGACAGAGACACAGACAGACAGAGACACAGACAGAGACACAGGCACACACACAGAGACAGAGACAGACAGAGACACAGACACACACACACAGAGACAGAGACAGACAGAGACATAGACAGACAGAGACACAGACAGAGACACAGACAGTCACACACAGAGACACAGACATACAGAGACACACACACACACAGACAGAGACAGACAGAGACACAGACATACAGAGACACAGACAGACAGAGACACAGACAGACACACACAGAGACACAGACAGAGACACAGACACACACACACACACACACAGAGACAGACAGAGACACAGACACACACACCCAGAGACAGAGACAGACAGAGACACAGACACACACACACAGACAGAGACACACACAGACACAGAGACAGACA
>NC_056739.1:1284759235-1284762007 GCF_019279795.1 Protopterus annectens | reverse complement strand
TGTGACAGTGACAGAGACACAGACACACACAGAGACAGAGACACAGAGACAGACAGAGACACAGACACACACACACACAGACAGAGACACAGACACACAGAGACAGAGACACAGACACACACAGAGACAGAGACACAGACACACACACACACAGACAGAGACAGACAGAGACACAGACACACACACACAGACAGAGACAGACAGAGACACAGGCACACACACACACACACACACACAGACAGAGACACAGACACACACACACAGACAGAGACAGACAGAGACAGAGACATAGACAGACAGAGACACAGACAGAGACACAGACAGACACACACACAGACACACAGACACACACACACACAGACAGAGACAGACAGAGACACAGACACACACACAGAGACAGAGACAGACAGAGACACAGACACACACACACACACACACACAGACAGAGACAGACAGAGACACACAGACACAGAGACAGACACACAGATAGACACAGACACACACAGACAGACACAGACACACACAGAGACAGACATGAACACAGACACACACAGAGACAGACACGAACACAGGCACACACAGAGACAGACACAGACACAGACACACACAGAGACAGACACAGACACACACAGAGACAGACACACACACACACACACAGACAGACAGAGACACAGACAGACAGACACACACACACACACACACACACACACAGACAGAGACACAGACACACACACACAGACAGAGACAGAGACACAGACACACACACAGAGACAGACAGAGACAGACACAGACACACACACTGTGACAGTGACAGAGACAGAGACACAGACACACACAGAGACAGAGACACAGAGACAGAGACAGACAGAGACACAGACACACACACAGAGACAGAGACACAGACACACACAGAGACACACACACACACACAGAGACAGACAGAGACACATACACACACACACAGAAACAGAGACAGAGGCACAGGCACACACACACAGAGACAGACAGAGATACAGACACACACACAGAGAGACAGAGACAGATAGAGACACAGACATGCACACACAGAGACAGAGACAGACAGAGACACAGACAGACACACAGAGACACAGACAGAGACACAGACACACACACACACACACACACACACACACACACACACACACACACACACACACACACAGAGACAGAGACAGACAGAGACACAGACAGACAGAGACACAGACACACACACAGACACACACACACACACACACACAGACAGAGACAGACAGAGACACAGACAGACAGAGACATAGACAGACACACACACAGACACAGAGACACAGACACGCACACCCAGAGACAGAGACAGACAGAGACAGACAGAGACACAGACACACACACACACACACACACACACACACACACACACACACACAGAGGCAGACAGAGACACAGACACACACACACACAGACAGAGACAGACAGAGACACAGACATGCACACACAGAGACAGAGACAGACAGAGACAGACAGAGACACAGACAGACAGAGACACAGATAGACACACACAGAGACACAGACAGACAGAGACACAGAGACACACACACACAGAGTCAGACAGAGACACAGACACACACACCCAGAGACAGAGAGAGACACAGACACACACACACAGAGACAGAGACACACACAGAGACAGACACACACAGATAGACACAGACACACACACACACAGACAGACACACACAGACAGACACAGACACACACACAGACAGACATGAACGCAGACACACACAGAGACAGACACAGACACAGACACACAGAGACAGACACAGACACACACAGAGACAGACACACACACAGACACAGAGACAGGGACAGAGACAGACAGAGACACAGACACACACACACAGACAGAGACAGACAGAGACACAGGCACACACACACACACACACAGACAGAGACACAGACACACACACAGACAGAGACAGACAGAGACAGAGACATAGACAGACAGAGACACAGACAGAGACACAGACAGACACACACAGAGACACAGAGACACACACACACACACAGACAGAGACAGACAGAGACACAGACACACACACCCAGAGACAGAGACAGACAGAGACACAGACACACACACACAGACACAGACAGAGACATGCAGACACAGAGACAGACACACACAGATAGACACAGACACACACAGACAGACACAGACACACACAGAGACAGACATGAACACAGACACACACAGAGACAGACACGAACACAGGCACACACAGACAGACACAGACACACACAGAGACAGACACAGACACACACAGAGACAGACACACACACAGACACAGAGACAGGGACAGAGACAGACAGAGACACAGACACACACACAGAGACAGAGACAGACAGAGACAGACAGAGACAGAGACACAGACAGACAGAGACACAGACAGACACACACAGAGACACAGACAGACAGAGACACAGACAGACACACACAGAGACACAGACAGAGACACAGACACACACACACACACACACACACACACACACAGACACAGACACAGACACACACCCAGAGACAGAGACAGACAGAGACACAGACACACACACACACACACAGACAGAGACACACACAGACACAGAGACAGACACACACAGATAGACACAGACACACACACACACACACACAGACACACACAGAGACAGACATGAACACAGACACACACAGAGACAGACACGAACACAGGCACACACAGAGACAGACACAGACAGACACAG
>NC_056739.1:1284661735-1284754235 GCF_019279795.1 Protopterus annectens | reverse complement strand
AGACACACACACACACACACATACACACACAGAGACAGACAGAGACACAGACAGACACACACAGACACAGACAGAGACACACACACACACACACACACACACACACACACACACACACACACACACACACACACACAGACAGAGACAGACAGAGACACAGACACACACACCCAGAGACAGAGACAGACAGAGACAGAGACACAGACACACACACACAGAGACAGCGACAGAGAGACACACACAGACACAGAGACAGACACACACAGATAGACACAGGCACACACACAGGCAGACACACACAGAGACAGTCAGACACACACACACAGAGACAGACATGAACACAGACACACACAGAGACAGACACGAACACAGACACACACAGACACAGGCACACACAGAGACAGACACAGACACACACAGAGACGGACACACACACACACACACACACACACACACACACACACACACACACACACACACACACACACACACACACACACACACACACACAGACACAGAGACAGACCATGCATGTGATTTGACAGAAGGCATGCAGCATGCATGTGATACAGCAGATGGCATGCAGTTCAGACATTAACAGTGGTAGTTAGTATACATCCCTGGGTTGCACACAACAGCAAGCAGGTGTCATATCAGAAGCCATGCATTTCACACAGTCATGGTAGTAAGCATGCATCCCTGTGAAACACCATGTGGACCAGCACAGGTTAACAGTACACATGGCTGATGTGACCTTGACATTAACATGTAGTATGACATGTGATCTGCTGATGTGTGCATTGACATGCATACATGTCTGACACAGTGGTGTCCTGACACATGTACAGCAGTGCAATGGTTATCACATTGCAGTGTTGTCTGTATGCCCTACAGATAGAATGCATGTTTAGCAGATGTGCATGAGCATTGAAGGGTACTATGAGGTGTCTACATTGCTATACAGTGTGAAGTACAGACACTGTGCCATTGCATGGCATCATGAGGCATCTATATTGCTATACAGTGTGGAATACACACACAGTGCATAGCCATGACTGCGTGTATACACATTACATAAATACTGTGGATTGTGACCCACGTCGCTGAGGTGTATACACACTAAACCATGCTGTGTCATGTGACAGGTCTCCAGAAGACTTACGGATGACACCCCTGCACAACTACTAAAATGTCTTAGCTGCCTGGCAACTGTGTCCAAACATGGCAGACTTGAAGATACACCATGTCCCACATGACATTTATGTATCACACACACGAGGTGCACGACTGACAGTAATGTCCAGCAGCAGCAAGGGAAATGTACGGTATCTGTGGCCTGATGTGGTGTCTATGTCTGTGGAAGCTGTACAGGTGACTACTGTCATGCTGTGACAGTCATGATGTTCAACACATCTTATATGGTCGAATTAAGTGACACCTCCACAAGCTGTGCACAGGCTTTTAGGATGTCCAGTGTAACACATCAACTATATAACCATTCAACAAAGGCTGTAGTTGGACCATGTGTGGACAATGTGCAACAGGGTGTATACACATCACATCTACTATGTGTTGCTACATGTCTCTGGCCATCCTCCATGGCCATGTGTGAACATGTGTTGGCCAAATGTTTGTGATGGTTGTCTATCTCACATGGCTGTGTTGTCCCATATGACATACACCCATAGATGTCAGATATGTCACTGTCCACAGGGTTTTGCAGACAAAGTGTTATATGTTTGGTATGTGGGGTATGTTTTATGGGATAGTGAGACAATGTTGCAGCCGGAACACTACATGTCTGGGACATGTCAGATGGCACATCACAATGTGTACGCCCATTGCAGGGGCATATTCCACAATGGTGAATCCTGTGGGCTGCCCATATCCCAGTTCACTGTGTGGTACTGTGTACCACACATGTGTTGTTCCAATGTATAGTACATATTCCTACATTGAACAACACCTCCACCATTGTATGCACAGCTGTCCACACATCTAGCAATGACAGATACTGTGGTTTCATGTCAATGTTTCATTTAGTTTGTATATATTGCACATGGGTAGCCAGTGTGATTGATGACAGATGCGACCTGTATATCGTGATTGGACCATACATTATGTGTACATGTGTTAACTGACCACATGGTGAATAGGTCTATGCATTAACATGTCTGATACTGATAACTGTCTCACCTGCAATGGACTGCTGTCTGTGCGGCATGCCAGAGGTACCTGTATAGGGGTGACACAGCAGTTTGATCATTATCCATGACTGTATGACAGCTACAGGGTGCACTGTGCATGTTAACATGTTCGCCTGTACAATAGCATATAGTATACAGTATGCACATGTGCGCATACACAGGGTAGCATACTATAGTATGCGGCATGTGTGTAAACATACCTTGCATATGATGTTACATTACAAATTGTACACTGACACATGCAACTAAATGGGATATAATAGTTATATGTGCAGTAGTGATTTACCAGGCAATTCCTGGCTCGTGGTTGGGAAACACCCACCTCCACAATGGCAGCTAGTGTTTGTGGATGCTGTTCTGAGGGGGTCCCCAGGCTGGCCAGTAGCTCCTCGGTAGGTGTGAGTGGGGGCTAAGTTGGTGGCCCACCACCTGTTCTACCTTGTTCACTGGTGATTGCATTGGCACGCTGTTTTGCATGTCATATCAGGTCCATGCAGTGTCTGCGCACCTGCTGGTAGGTGCGGTTATGGCCAACCACATCATTAACCCTCTTGCGAAGTTCCTGCCACAGGTCATCACTCTGCTGGGGATGCTGTGGCACATGGCTGAACAATACCTCATAGTTATCATGGAGGTGCAGTATGAGGGCATCATCCTCAAAGTGGCTATATGCTGGCAGGCGTGAACGAGGCATTATCTGGAAGACATAATGATGGAGACAGGTCACAGTATCTCAGAGATGCACAGAGATACAGCTGCACATACATGTGTATTAAATCTAGTACATATGAACAGTTATCTTTGCAAATCGTCATGACACTGACACGACTGACATGTTTGAGTCGCACACATGTAACACCCGTTGTGCATTGGATATCATCACCATATATGTGTGTCACCTCATTACATTGCTTATACTCCATGTGATTGCTGTCTTGATGTGGGCATGTCAGTTTGTCTTTACTGGTGTTCTTACCTATCATCACATACCTGGATGTGTCCACAGTAATGCTGTTGACCTTGATGCTGTGTATATGTCACATATCTACACATACACTGCCTTAACGGACATGAGCAGTGACAATGCAGACATGCACATGGAAACCTTTACATGCATTTGTTTTGCCATATACATCTACACGGCACTGTACAGCAGTTCAACATCCTGCCACGTATCGCCTGTGTTGCACATGTGATACACATGGGACAATGGCTAGCTGGATGTTATTCACAGGGATGGTTATCAACTATAGCATGTACGGACAAGGTCATGCAGTAGTGTGTATGCCCTGGGCCATGTATGGGCATAAGATGTGAGGTTTTCTAGCTGTATCCGACAGCCATGTTGCCACCGCCAGGTGCATCAGTGCCACATTGCTGATCCAGACAGTTAATGATACATCTACCATGTGGTCATCGCACCATGTATGACAGAGATGACATGTGCAGCTTTGATGGACAGGGTTGCATGGTATGGCAGGAATATGTAACATGTATGGCACAGGGATCTGTCCAGCATGTGGCAATCCTTGTAGTAGGAAGGTAGCTGTCCATGACGTATGTCTTTCAGATCAGGATATGTACATGTACCATGTCCAACATCACAGTGTTGCACATGTCTTTATGCAGGGTAGCCAGCATGCTGCATAGTGGAGGTGAGAATTGTGAAGGCTGGTGTCGCCAATCCACACATGGCCAATACCCCTTAAAGGTGATATGTGATCCGATATTGGTCACCCGAGTGCTGAGTATGGCTGTCCAATGATCTCCATGCTCATGGATGGCACCCTGTCATGACTTGGTTGCCTCGTATGACTACCTAATAGGCCTGGACACGTCACCAGCTCAGGGAGGTAAACTGCACAGCACCATCCCTTACACACAGTGTCCATAATGTTGACCGCTGCCTAGGTGGTAGTTATTGGGTACAGGGTTATTAAACTAGCAGTGACAATGCAATAAGCAGCTGTCAGATTGTGCACATATGTCATGCACCTCACCCACAAAGCCCATTCTGTATGTTGTCCACAACACTGAGACAGCTATTGCTCCTAGGTCATGGCCATTCACATCCTTACATACGCAGATGCCTCCCAATTGTCTGTGTGGTATGGGCTACAATGAGGGGGGAGTACAAAACATTAACCCTGTTTTACTGTAGCTGCCACTGGTGTGATATGCACATGTCACTCAGACACCTTTTGTAGTGTTGTTTCTGTCAACAGGCCACTGGTAGAACACTCCTGTGACATACAAAGGTACATCTAGTATACTCAGTGTAGCTGGAACACAGTATGGGTGATGATGTCCTATGACCTGTCACAGGTATGCTATGCAGTGTGAAATCATCTGTACTGTCATCTACATCTGTACTGCTAACATCTACGTTGATTAAGGTTCATGGACTTGCAGACCATACTCAGCAGGGTAATAGTGCAGTGCCTCCCATTATGACTGGCGTCTCCACTTTGTGGGTTGTGATGACTGTTGCTGTGCTCCATTCAGTGTTTTCACAGACTGACATGAACCTATGTTTTACATGGAAGTGTATGTGTAGAGCAAACTGTTTTGCCATATGTGTATGATACAACCAGGGATGTGGACAGGTCACATGCAGCCTGAGTGCACCTTGTACCATCATAATTATGGTTACAGGGTTTCTGTAGTGTTCATGAATATGTGATTGTGTACCTGTTTGGGGGGGGGGGCAGTGGGTTTATATTATCCAACACCCTATCTGTAGTGCATATTCATTCTCAGCACTTGTTCAGAACATGTAAGCACTTCATGAGCTACTAATTACTATAGCACCCATTCCAGCTCATTTCCTACAAGTACACTGTTTGTCCTTACATTTCCAGCTTGCTTACAGTACAACAGCTGTTGTACACACATAACTCACATATCTTGTGAGACATGGTTGAATATACAGGCATGTCCAAGTGTCAATTACCAGTGTTATTACCTGTCTATATGATGAATATGGCAAACATGAGGCAATATAGCAATTGTCTCATGTACACAGTCAATGCTCACCTCCCAACATACGACACTACAGCCTGTGGGAGATGCACATATGTAGCCATGCCGGGGGTAATGCTCTCTCCAACCTAGACTGAACCTGACATTCATGTGGGGATGCTAAACATTTGCAACACACCGCACTCATCACATATTTTCACTAGATCTCCACCACCACAGGCCACACATAGTATGACTACGACATTTGCAGAACCTCTCCATACTCTCTGTGTAGGCAACAGAAGCTGCCCCCATCACCAAACACAACACCAATTACTGATAGCCCACAGACTCATGTGTGCCCATCAACTACAGCCAATAGGGTGTTATAACATACCTTACACACTAGTCATAGGTGACTCTGTAGGCGGTCACACTGATGTTCCACTCAGCAGGCTACACAAGGCGATAGTCACTTACATCTGGCTGATGGGTAACAGGATCTGCAACATAACCTATGCACTCATGCCACTCCTCACCAGGTACAATTTGACTGTCATTCTCCATGTTAGTGTGAATGCCCTGAGATGTAACTTCCTGGACTACATGTACAGGGACATGCAATAGCTCTCCGATCTTGTAGCCCAGGAAGGTATCGCCCAAGCCCTGAGAAGCATTCTGCATTCATCCACACTGATACCACTGTACAATGACTGAATGTTTCACTTCAACAGTTGCCTATGCTTCTGCTGTCATTCCACAGGCATCCAGTATCTGTCTGCTTTGAATGACATGGTCAACAAAACACGATGCTTTGGCACAGATGACCTGCACCTGTCGGCCCTGGGAGTACGGATAACATGTAAGGCTCTTGCTGCTCTTATACTGCCTGTCTTGGACAGTTTCCAATAACATATTCACCACCAGAACAGGAACAGGCAAGCAAAACCTGAGGGTAATGTTACTCAATGCTTGACATCTTCATCTCTAATGCACTCAGGCGAGGCACTCCTTATAATGGACCACTTCGATATCTCTGCAGTGACTGGGACCTGCTTCTAGGCTCCGGAGAGCACCCCTGCACTGACAGGTTATACGCAGACCACACCTTTCAGTCATGTAACCAGGACCGGAACACCCACGGCAGAGGTGTGTCCATATTTCACAAGGATGTACACACCTCCAGGCTGGTTACTTAGCACAATGCATCAGAGGTAATCCAAGTGCAACGAACTGTGGCCAGAACTGCTATACCATTGTAACTTGCTACGGATTCCACACCATACCCCACAGTTACTGGCCCTCATTTCTTAGTGTACTGGACAGTAGGGTTCAGACAGGAACTACTGATGTGAGACTGACACTACCCCACACTTAACTGGGATACCTACTCATGTACCGACACATTAGGCCAACGCTTTCTGGGATTCATAACCTCCAATTGGCTGGATCAACCTATACACACCACCACTAAGGTCAACAATATCCTAAACATGGACATTACCAACATGTGACTGGTGTTCCACACCTGGGGTTATCCCCTCGGTCATTTCCGAACGTATGCTAATCACCCTTGTTATCCACATCCCAGCACCACACCCTTCACGGAATACACAGTACAATATTTCTACAAGGCCAACTTCAGACGTCTTATGACAGTGGTAGTAAACGTCATGACACCCGTGCAGATGGATAATATAGTTACAAATGCTGAAACATACACAACTGCATTTCATTAACACTTACATGACTGCATGGATCATACTATCCCAAACAGAGCCATGATGGTACCCACCAGATAACGGACGCCACTTTGGGGGTCCAGTTCCATGGACATAATGTACAACAAAAGGTGGATCTGTTGCAAAGTGGAGTACAATCCCATGGGTGGGGTAGCTCCCTGGTCAGCCTCAGTAGGAATCCAGGATCCCTTATCACATCCTCCAAAGCTAGCTACGTAAACATTACTGTGACACATTCCAAGGACTACCACAAAGTGTTATGGAGGTATGTCAGTACTCGATGGCAATACTCACATCTGCTCTGACATACGACAGTTAAGCAGGAACATTACAGAACCAACTGATATTGAAAACATCCTGGCAGATAGGTTCAATGCTAACTTTACACCCCTCTCACACCCTACAGGGCCCAAATCTATACAGGAACAATGCAGAGTCCCTGCAATCACAACTACGCAGTTCCAACCTGCACTGTCTAAGGCCTGGAACACAGACTCCATGTGACCGTCTGACATCCCAGGCTGCAATTTACACAAACCTCAGAAGGACATGGCTCCCTACTTGGCCACCAGATTCACTAATAGCCTTGTACCAGGCATTGTGTCCCCTGAATGGTGCACAGCAACAGTTATCACACTCCACACAGGTGGCGCCACAATGGACCAGAGGGACTATTGCCCTATACACCTGACAGGACTGTTCTGCAAGGCTATGGGGCACATCATCATGGAAGTCATTCACAGAGGCATTGGTGGGCTCCAAACCTTTGATACCACCCAGGTTGGATTTGTTATGGACAGACCATGGCTCCTACACCTGGTGGACTCCTTTGATACAGTTACCAAGGTAGTAGATGATGGTAAGGAGGTCCACACAGCCTACCTTGTCCTCCCATTGGCTTTCAGCACCGTTCTCCATTCTGGTATTGACATACACATCCACCTGCACATCGACCCCTACATCTTGGGATGTTATGCAAAGTGGATCACGGACAGGACCCACACAGTGAGGGTAGTATACCATAGTACCTACTGTAGTTCAGTTACACTTGGCGTACCCCAGTCCTCGATCATAGGGCCCATCATGTTCGGTATATGCTTCCCTGAGGTACAGGCTAGCACAGAGGGACTTTCCCTGAATAGGTTTCCGGATGACTGCAAACAAGGAGCCATGATTGATTCACCAGCTGATACAGACACCCTCCATAAGGGTGTCACTGTGACGGATACCTGGTGTTGATAACATGGCCTCAAGCTGCATGACACAAGGTGCATAGACATCCCCTTTGGATTACACCAATCACCCACTGACTATCACATAGGTGGTAGTCCCCTACATACATGTGACATTATACGGGATCTTAGTACACACGTATATAGAACCCACTCCTTTGATAACCATATTGCCAGTATGGCGTGGATATCCTTCTACGTGGCCACCATACTCTGTAATGGGTTTGTAGCTGGAACAAAGGCACCCATTGTACCTCTATACTCCTGATGTATGAAATAACATTCAAGGGTACAACACCCCTTTTGGGGTGTACCTTAGGGAACAGCAATGGCTTTAAATACCACAACATTAACACACCATGAGGATTATTGACCTCTGAAGGATGATGTATGCAGCACAACTACAGACACCACAACTGTACACATTTGCATACTGCATACTCAGGGGTGGCCTCTGCTGAACATACAAGGCCCATGTCCACAACAATATTGATTGATATACTCCACATAAGCAACATAAGCAAAAGCCACTGAGAGCAACATGCTCTGGGATATGTACCCAAATGCAACAATGGGTGGTTTGTGCTTGAGGGATACATTCCTGAACCAGACACTCACAATGCTTTGGAACATGATTCCTATGTACATCAAGCAGGGACCCTCACTAGCACTCTTCATGAGATACCTCGATGGGTGGATAGGAGACAGACATGTTACGCCAAGGATCACTGCAGTGGCTGTACTGTACACAGGTGCAGGTAACAAATGGCTCTGCTATTCACAGGCACAGGACACTACCCTAGGAAAGTGCCGCCAGTGAAAACACTGTAGTTGGGCTTACAAATGGACTTGGCCAGGCAGCATAGTACCTAACTATGAACCTGTGAAGCTATTACATGTCCTTTGTGCATGGATAATTGAGTAGCTCTTCCATTTCAATTAACTATCATGCTGTTACACTGTCCTGTGACTACAAGCCATATGTATCCTGTTATTGTGTATTGTACATGCCAATAGACATATGTTTTGTTTCCATGATATAACAGTTATGCTGTGTAAAATATCTGACATATCTACCTACAATACTGTACATTACACATATTTTAAACATTATCCCATAATGCAAAGCATAATTGCACAGCAGGACTACCTTAGGCATGTTATTCTCATTATATGCCCATACACATGCCTACTGTGACAGTATATCAACATATACTATCCCCTGTTATGGCACGTACTTGTTGGACAAACCCTACCACTGACGGCAGCTGGTGTGGAATTGTGTTTAAAGTCCTTATGTAGCATTCCTTGTGGTGTATGAGATGTTTACCTTGTGGCCCACAGCAGGACACACAATTTCTGCAAGCGTTACTATGCTCAACAAGACAGCACTACATAATACTTTTCCCACTTTATGCATTGCGTACACTTTAATTAATACAGAACAGGCACTACATACACTAACATACTGAGTGTTCTACATACCTTGTTAGCGTTCCAAGTCTTCGTAGATATCTGTCTTACACCTTTCCTGTTTAAACGGTTCTATGGTATGAGCCTACGGTTTGAATGTATGGCAAGCCATCCTTTTATACGTAGATACCTGTAACATGTGGTATCCTGCCACCAATTGGTGTTCCTGAGTAAATTATTACATGCATATCAGCTGTGCAGCTACTCCATTTGCCAATTATGCGGCAACAGTGGGGTATAATTGAATACTCCACTTGGGCATTGGCCTTTTGCCCTACCTTCGAGGGGGATGGCCTGTATGTGTTTTGTTGTGAAGAATTGCAACTGCTATTTGGAGACACGAATATTTTGAATTCATGTCCCCCGTGGATTGTGTGTGATGGCTAGATTATATGGTTCTACATGTGAGTGTACCTGTCATCTCAACCGTCTGATATGGGACTATTGCAAACAAAACCTGTAACATCGCAGTCTGTTCCATTGTACAACAGCTACGATTTCACATGGCGCCATTACAAGTGTGTCTCTCACAAGTTATGTTAACGCTTCTGCAGATGTCATTGAGTGAGTGGATGTTTGTGATGTTATTACAGTCTGTATTGCAATTGTTTTGGGTGTGGGGGAGATGCAGGTGGGTGTACATAGCATATACAGGTTTGTGGGGACTGCATTTATACATATTCCATATGTGTGTGTGTGTGGGCTCCTTCCCTAATTGAAGACCTATCATTTAGTAGACTAAAACTATGGTTGTTGCAGGCGTATTCATTGAGCTATTGTTAATTGGTTCTTATATAGCATGCAGGTGAGTTTGATACTTCAATCCCTCCAGAAACACATCGATATGTAAGGGAATGTTACTAAATGACAGCTGTCTTGTGTATTTCTGTCACAGATACTTGCACTCATTGCCGTTGTGTTGGTGACTGAACCTCTTTGGCTTGGGTTGCCACCTTATCAAATGGCCATAGTGGGACATTTGCAGGACACACATCAGTGTTTAGAGGCCGACACATACCCATAGTCAGTACACAGGATAGAATGTACTTTTATCCTAAATACATCCTTATTCTTTTAACACTTTAGCTACTTATCATGTTTCTTGTAACATTTACATATTTTTAGATACAGGAATAACTGTTTAATGCAACTATTACATAATATATGGGACATAATTATGTCCTACAATCTTGGACATTTGCCCTTTTTAATATTTGTTGTCAGGACACAACTGCCCAAGGAGGGGCTGTCCCTCTCAAAGTGGAACAGGTGGTGACCGTATACCTACGGCCAGCTATGACCACACCTACCATAATGATCTACCTCCGAGTTAGCACTAAAAGACACACGATGCAAACACACACACACACATTACAGTCCCACGGAAACACACATGGCACCCTCAACACACACTTACACAGACTACAGCAATCACAAACACACTTGCACACAGTACCTACCTGGACCGCAGCACCGGCAGCGATAACTACATGTCCCTTAACATCGTGATAATATTACTCGCGGTTCTAGTGTTCCGGTACTGTGGTCTTTCGATCTTTAAGCCTCGTGATTACGCGTGTCGGTATGTAAAACATTCGGTAGTTGGCAGTATCTTATTTATTTGTACCTCCACAGTTGTGTACATGTTGTTAACCTATCTATATATTTGCAGATATAGGTGAATCCGTATATATCGACATATATCTATCACCATTTCTATCTCTCTCTCTCTCTCTCTATATATATATATATATATATATATATATATATATATAGAGAGAGAGAGAGAGGGAGGGAGAGTGAACACACCTTTCGTTGTGTACATGGCGGTGTATATTGTTTCCTGAACTCCGCACATTTGTGTTTTAACCTGTCACAATACACACCTGCCGTTGGTACATCTCGGGTAGCTTAGTGGAAGGTGATTGTGTACATGGTTGCATGTTTTACTCCTGGCAGAGGTCGTTTTACCTTTCAGAGCAGGCACTATTAGTACAGGGGTGAATAATGCTAATTTCACCTGTTCTGGACATCGTTGACCGTGATCTGCATGATATTCAGCAAAGCTTAGCCCTGTTTCACGCATATCCGTATAGTCATGTTTAAATGATGTTTACCAGCACTTGCCAATGCATAAACCCACTAACATGTGCTAAACCTGATCTGATGACCTACATCCAACATCCATTATTCGTGCCTTCGGGATTACATAACGGCCCTTGCAGGACGAGGAACTGGGAACATGCATGACAGTCAGTGCCTTTACCACTTGGGCATCTGGGATTTGTACACGTGTTATGGTGTTTTGTATGTGGACTGTACTATGGCTGTTACTCCATACTGCAATCAAATGTGTAACTCAGTTAGTTTACATATGGATGAGACCTATTAATGTTATGTCCAAGTGATGTTTAATGGATGTGCTCCAGCATTGGGAATCTATGTCACAGTGAGCCACACACTATAATGTGCTACACATACACGCAACCATAAGTGGAGCATGCTGGGGTGACAGATACCTGTTGTGGTTACTCCCCATGCTTTGGCACTACATCCCTGATTACATTATATGGGGCCCCTCATTAACACACCAGGGAATCCATGCAGAGTGTGTGGGGAACAGTGGTTACACACATGGATCCCGCAATTGGCTCTTCTCCACTGAGGGACAGTTGGTTAATCAATGTGGTGGCAACAGCAGACACTGTTTGCCTCGGCTGATGAATGGCCTCTGACAATTGGGCATGTACCTACCGATGTACCTAGGAACCTATACATACAGTATCAACATATGCTGTTAGGTGCGTGTACTGTTCAGGTGTTAACTTTCCTTGTTCCAATAGCTGTTGTGTGTGCAATGGTTGAGGGCTGCCTATGTAGGATTCACACAGTAGGCCACCTATACATTACAATTTACAGGTGGTCATGTGTGTGTGCCATCCAGTTTACTGTGTGTGCAGGTGGAGAGGTGTGTCAGTCAATAGGGGCCTACACTGTCAGTGTATGTGCTATACGTTCCCTCTTTGCCAAGGCGTGTGCATATTGGGCAAGCCTCCGTCTGCCTACTGGGGCTGGCAGAGGGTGTTCGTGGTCTGAATCCCTCTGTGCCTGTGATGGCCTTGGCAATTGCGGTGGGCTGTGAGAGCCTTCACCATTATGTCCCTGCTGCAGCTGTTTCCACAGGATCATATTATGTAGCATGGCACATACTATGAAGATGTGGGCACATGTGCCTGGAGAGTACTGCAAGGCTCCACCAGATATGTCCAAGCAATGGAACCGTGATTTCAGCATCCCAAACACACGCTCTATGATGATTCTGGTTTGTGCGTGTGCCTCATTATGGCATTCTTGCATGGGTGTGTGTGCATTTCTGATGGCAGTCATCATCCACGGGTCCAGTGCATAGCCAGCATCCCCCACAAGGTGGCCATATGGGATGTCCCCCCTGACAAATACCTGATACAGCTGTGAGGCATGCCAGATGTGGGAGTCATGGTAGCTTCCAGGGCTGCCAGCACACACATCCATGATAATGCCCTGGGCATTGCACATGACCTGGCAGTTGATGGAGTGGTATCCCTTGCGGTTTATGTAGTGCCTACCATGCTCACTGGGTGGTGACTTGATATGTATGTGTGTGCAGTCTATCGCACCCAGTACCTCCGGGTAGTGTTACACATGGTGGAAGAGACGCATATTGCTGGCCAACTCCTCCTGAGTTCGGGGGAAGTATATATGCTCATTGGCATGTGGTAACATGGCATCCAGGAACTGGTGGAGTACCCTGGATGCTGATGCCTGTGAGATCCCCATTATATCTCCAGTTGGCCTTTGAAAGGTACCTGTGGCTAGTATTCTCAAGCTTACACATACCTTCGTGTCCACTGGGATGGGTTCCCCTCTGTTGTTTCTGGATCTCAGGCGTGGCCGGCACAGCTCAACTATTTGCTGTAAGATGTCCCTGTCCACCCTGTAATGCTCTACTATCTCCAGATCATGTAGCCCCTAGAAGGTTACCCTTGGTCTGAACACTCTTCTCCTCCTCCAGGGCCTGTGGTGGTTGTCAGCATCATCCTCCACAACACCTTCAGTCTCCAACACATGGTGATGAATCACAGCTATGGCAGCTCCCAACATGTACATTGTAAAATTCCCTGTCTGTTTACACCAATGGTGCAGTGTTTGGGAATACACAGGTGTGTGTGAGGTGCCTTCACACTTTATACTATTGTGCTTTGAACACTGATGATGTCATAGGGTGTGTATGTACAATCGGAGCTGCAGGGTATCTTATGTGTTTTACCACAGGTACTGCTATTGTGGTGCCTTTGGTGTTGAATTGCATTTAGCTGCCGTGGATTACCTCTTGCCCTTCCCTTAACATTTATTAACATTTCCCCTCCTATTTTCTGGCATGCATCCAGCAGCCTGCTTTCTTTTGTACTTTCCAAATCCTGGCTTATCTTGCGAGATGTGATCTATGGCAGATCTACTGCAGGTTTGCTTTGCTCTGCGGTGACAATTCTCTTTTCTTTGCAATCTGACACCTCCCCTATCCTGTTCTGCAGGTTGCTGCAAGCTGATTGCCCACTGTGAGTTAATAGGTGTTAATTGCTCAGTTGTACTCCAATTATCCTACAGCAGCATTTCCTTATTTTCTTCCCCTAACCTTCCTGTTTGAGTTGTGGTGCGTGGTGCGTGCGTCTGCTTACCGGGTTTCGGGCATGTTTTCATCCATATTTGTTCTCATTATAAATTTTGATAAAGAAGAAAATAAGAATGGATTTGGATATAATAATAAAAGAAATAAAAGATATTTGTATATTATAAAAAATATATAGATTAGCATATGCCTTTGATTAATTCAGTATTAATATGTAAGACAGCATATTTATCCAGTGTTGTCATGATTCCTAGAATGTATGAAAAACTTTTATTAGAAATATTCTTCTCCTTTATAGGTTCATAGGTAGGTACTAGGCTATCTGCCCGAAGGCATTTATAAGCCTAGCCAGATTGTGTTGGCTTTCACCGCCCCCCTAGATTAGTTCCTTGTGCCTCTGTTGTCCAGCAGAGCCACTGAAGTGATCCCCGGGTGTATTTTCTGTTTCCCATCCACTCGTCAAGGTTTTGTTTGAAGAGTGTTAGCGAGGAGCTCTGCCTAATGTAGATTGGGATCTTGTTCCAAGGCATGGGAAGTCTCTGGGACAGGAATCTATCCCTCCAGCATGTCCTATTTATTGTTGTGGTGAGGTTTAGATCCCTAGAGTGTGTGGCTCGAGGGGATAAGGTTTTCTTTAGGTGGAGCATGTCCATCAATTCTGGGTTGGACATGGCCTTGTATTTCAGGCAGAGATCACCTCTGAGTAGGCGGTATGCAACCGAATACAGCTGGAGTTTCTTCAGTCGAGCTGCATAGGGCATCTGTTTGAGGCCAGTGATCCTCTTGATGAGGTACTTCTGTGGTCTTTCCAGCTGTTGCAGGTGTCTTGTAAGGTACATCCTAAATGGGGCATTGTACTCTATGATGGGTCTGATGAGTGATGAGTAGAGGGGGACAATGACCTCTTTTGATCTGGATGCGAACCCTTTTGCAATTAGGTGGGCCATGTAGAAGGATTTTCTAACCACTTTGGAAATGTGATTATCAAAGGTGAGATTACTATCTACTTGGGTCCCCAGATCCCTTATTACGTCTTCCGTATTTAGGGGACTACCACCTATGTGGTAGTTTGTGGGTATTTTGTTTTTTCCAATGGGGATGACTATGCACTTTTTGGCATTTAGCTTGAGGCAATGATTTTATATGGGGATTGAGATTAAATCCTGTGAAAAGGGGTGTATTATACATGAATAAAGAATAAGAAGGATTAGCTATGATAACTCCAATAGTTTGTGCTGCTTCATTAAATTTGTATAAGATATAGAAATAGTTTAATGAAAAAAAATGAGAAATTAGTGACAAATGTATTTAAGTATAAGGAATTCTGTGAAAGAATAAGAAATAATAAAAAAGCAAAAGAATGTTTTAACAGAGGACTAGAGAATTACAAATAAAAGATAAGAATGCGGAATATAAAAACTGATGAAGAGGAATAAGAAAAATGTGGTATAAAAATATATGAGGAAATATTATTGTATTAATCCATGGGGAAATATTCCAGAAGTAAAGATTAAAGCAATTAAAGAAAGAAATAAATGATGTACATGTAATGTTGAATGTCAAGATTTTCTATGTGTGTGTGTGTGTGTGTGTGTGTGTGTGTGTGTGTGTGTGTGTGTGTGTGTGTGAATAAATCTATCTATCTATGTATATATATATATATATATATATATATATATATATATATATATATACGTGGTTCCCCTTTATAATCTCGAAATACTGAAATCTCGAATTTCAGTATCTCGAAACTATAAAGGCAAATGACTCACAATCCCGAAACTCAAAAGCATGAAACACACAATCACAAACATACATACACCTTACACCACATAACACACACACACCATTCTACCCATACCACACAAACTATACAACCCTACACTACATGTAAGCCCCCCTGCACCCCTCACCCCCTACTTATATATAACAACTCTGAGATCGCACAAACAGAATAAAAAAACAAACTCACATCCAGACATTCTACAGTCCCGCACACACACACACACACACACACACACACACACACACACACACACACACACACACACACACACACACACATCACACATACATAAAGACCAACACATCCAACACTCACACTCATACTTCCAGCTCCCTACCCTAACCCACACGTACAACTTACAAAAACTCTCACATACACTCACTCATCTTAAATTCAGGACACCATCCCAGCCACACACTTCACGCAACGTAATGTAAATGCATAAGCACGGATTTGAGATATTCAGATTCACACTTATGCACTTTTTCTAATTTGAAGTTTCGCCTTTATGTTCTTGGGATACTGAAATTCAAGATTTCAGTATTTTTGAGATTATAAAGGGGAACTATATATATATATATATATATATATATATATATAGGGTCTATATCAGAACATCAACGTTTTAAAACTTTGAATGTTCTAATATCGACCCGTTTTGAGCGAACGCTAAAAATAGCGAAGCTGCAGAACTCGGTTGGCTGGTGCTATGGCTTCGCTATTTTCTGCACTGTGGTGGAAATGTATGGGTCGGGTTCAGGTAAGTGTGCGATTGTGTGGCTGTTAGGATTAGGGTGCGGGTTAGGTGAGTTAGGGTTAGGGTGTGGGTTAGGTGAGTTAGGGTTAGGGCGTGGGGTTAGGTAAATTAGGGTTAGGGGCAGGTTAAGTGATTTAAGGTTAAGACGCAGGTTAGGTGAGTGTGCAACAGTGACAGACCTTAGGGTTAGTGTTTGGGTTAAGGTAAGTGGATAGATAGCAGTGTATGTATAGTTTAGTGTAGGGTTAGTTGCTGGATTATAAGTGTATGTGTGTGTATTGATGTATTTTAGGTGTACTTGTGTTGTGTGTATGTGTTTCGGAATAACAAATTTTTTCCCCAAGGAAAAAAATTGCTGTTCTGAATGTTCAATATTATGTGGTTTAGATATTTTAGGTTCGATTAAATAGTCTTCGCTATTTTTATCTTTTGATAACGTGATATAAACACTATATATATATATATATATATATATATATATATATATATATATATATATATATATATATATATACATATATATATAGGAACTTACAATCTACCCTAAAATGCAAGTTTTAAACTTGTTAATTTTCCACCAATACAAAATACTCCACACACCACTGTATACCCCTCTGCACACTCAAGTGGCTTGAACTCTTACACTACCTTACTTTCCTTCAGCTTTAAGTGGCACATAAAATATTTCCTAAACCCATGGCCTGCCCATCTCAACATACCAAACAGATCTCTCAGGTCAGAAAATAAACAACTTCTCACTGACCATCATCCCAGTAAACTAGCCAGCCAAAGTCTTTACTCTTTCTCTATTGACAAAATCTGGAATGCCCTTTCCTTAACTATCAGATCTAACCAAAAGCACACATCCTTTAAACTCTCACATAAGGAATATATTTCCAAATCTTGGATCTACTCCTATTTGACCCTAGGCTGATAATCTTCCTAATTCTTGATTTTCTACTACTTAACCTTTGTCTGTCTCTGTTTCTTCTCTTTTTTTCTTTTTTGCTTTTCTTCTATTTTTTCAGTTTTCTTCCTTCTATCCTCCATTCATTCTACTTACATCCTACATCATATCATTCCTAATCACCATCATTTTATGCATTGATAAGTTTGCTATGTTTGTAATGTAATTGTACATATTGAGCAACTGTTTTACTTAGTCCACTCTGCAATTTTTCTATACTCCAATACTACTTGTATGTTCCCAAGATGTTATATACACAATTTGCATTATTGGAGCTTTTTTCCCAGGTCTCCACTGAAAATGGGCTCTTTCTGTCTCAGTTGGACTTTCTTGGTAAACAAATGTCAAATAAATAAATATAGAGATTGGGAATAAAACAATTACCTGTCAAGGCAACTATGCTTTACAAAAAGAAAAGAGAGGGAATGTGTGTGTATTGTGAGGAAGAAGAAACAACAGAAAATGTTTTTCTAAAATGTGACACAGTTAAAAAAATATGGAATAAACTACGTATATATTTTTTGAAAATTTTAAGAATAATGAGGAAATAAATATTGATATGATTAAATATGGGTATTATTTGAATATAAATATAAAAATGAAAGTAGATTTAGATAAGAAAGTATTTTATGTAGTTTGGTATTACAGAATGAAAAAAATAATGAAATTAGATTATGGTTATGGAAAAAGGAGTGGGGCAAGGTCTGATGTGTAAAATATGAAAATGGAAATTACTTAAAATTATTGTACAAATTTGTAAGTGTGTGTGTGTGTGTGTGTGTGTGTGTGTGTGTGTGTGTGTGTGTGTGTGTGTGTGTGTGTAATTAAATAAAGGACCCTAACTCTTTGGAGCTGTTAGCTTGTGCCAGAGGGCTCCTACAGCAGCAAGGAAGAGGCAAAAGGGAAGCAGCATCATGGAGGAGGAGAGAAAAGCTATAGAGAGTTTAGAGCTGGAAAGTGAGAATTTGGAGAAAAAAATTGATTAACATGGAGCTTAAGTATGTTTTTATTCATGTCTGGACAAAAGATCCCATTTGCAAGGACTCTGACTGCTAGTAGGGAACTTACAGTTCTCCTAGATAATATAGCTTGTGCTAGTTTTAGGACATTGTTTTTACAAATCACATATAGAAAGGAGAGTCAGGTCACAGTGAATGAAAAGATTTTTTGAGGTAAATACCTACATGAAAAAAATGTTGCATTTAGAAAATGGAAATGTGTACAGCATCCGAGTCTAATTGTGGGCACACGTGTTCAGTCGGGATTGAGTGCTTTTGTCAAGCTCCTGGAAGTGAATTTTTGCAGCAGATATTTTGCAATATTTGACAAACACAATGCAGGATTTTGCCAGGTTTAAAATTTAACATTTCACAGATGATAACACTTGCTACATCTCTGATGGTTGTTAATGCTAGGACCATTAATAATAAAGTTTTTTTTTTATTGAAAAAGTTGCTATGTTCCCACAAGATGGATGTTATTGTTTGTGAAACATGGTTAAAGAACAATGACTGAAAAACACTTCTGTCAGGGTATAAATGTTTTTACTGTAACAGACTTCCTAACAAAAAATCAGGTGGAGGTGTTATGAGCGGGATTAAAGATAGTTATAAGACTTGTGATTATTACATGTTCAATTATAACATAAATACTATAGATTGTGTAACTGTGACAATGAAGACAACCCTTGAACATTTAACAATTGTTGGAATGTACGGACCACCAAAGTCAAGTGCTGATGACCTAGAGGAACTCATATATTTCTTGCATGAAACACATGAGGGAAGAATAATAGTTGCTGGGGTCTTGAATTTACAAGAAACAGACTGGAATAATATTGATTCAACAACATTTTTTTAAGGAAATTATCCACAATGTCTGTTCAGGAACAAAAATAGTTTCAGACTGTAAAGAAAACCCACCAGGGAACAGAATATAGTAGCCATCATTTGTGTTCCTGAAGAAATTACTGTTACTTCATATTAGGTTTTACCACTACTGATTTGCAGTGATCATGGGGTAATAAAGGTTAATTTGTCACTAGCTAATTCTGCCAAATTGGAATCTAAACCAATGTACAGAAGATTAATTACAGATTATATAAAAACAAAATAGTTACTATGTAAAACTAATTGGAATGATGCGTTCAGTGGAAAAATGGCAGAGGGAACGTTGAACGTTTTGAAAGAGAAATTGTTTTGAGTGCCAAAAACAAAAAAAAGTTTAACATCAGGATCTAGGCATGCAATGTCAGGGGGTTATATTTCCATAAGAACAAGATACCTGATTAAGGTGAGAGACAAAAATATAAGAAATGGAAAAAGAGTTCAAACTACAACTTTGAAAACTGAAATAAACAAGCTGGACAAACAAATTATGCATAGTGCGAGACAAGAAAGAAAATGTATATAAAGGTATTGAGCATAACAGGAAACCATTATATACATATATATATATATATATATATATATATATATATATATATATATATATATATATATATATATATATATATACACAAGCTGTGGAAGGAGTAATGACATACAAATTGATAAACTGTGTTTAGATTCTAAAATGTATTCTCAAACACAACAGATTACAGACATACTTATAAAATATTATGCAAAACAGTTTGGCTCCACAAAGGGGGTGATAGCTGTTCTAGTGACATCCCGGTAACCTCAGATATTGGAATCAAATTAGATTATATTGAAAAAGAACTATGCAAACTAGATCTACACAAAACACAGGGAGGAGACAGAATTAAAACTAATTACCTGAGAACACTTCAGCAAGAACATATAGCACCATTATATCTATTATTTAATAGGTCATATAAATATGGGAGATTCTTCAAGATTAGAGACATGTGCCTATTCAACCTGTCTTTAAGGGAAAGGGGAGTAGGACAAACCCAGATTCATACAGACCCTTAATTCTACTTTTATGTTCTGAAAAATAATGTAGAAGGTAATATTGGATAGGTAATTTCCAGAACAGGAAAGGTTGGGACTTGAAACCATATATCAGCATGCATATGGTGAAAATAGATATTATATGTTCTCTAACAATATAATAACAGCTATGAATGAAAAATTGTGCTGTGATATAATTTATATACATTTAACTTCAAAATTTGACAGGGTCATACACAAAACACTGATCAATACATTAGAACAACTAGGTATTGATGTACTCTTGATAAGTTGGATAGCTGTATGGCTTGCAAAAAGGACACAGCAAGTATCATACATCACTTGGACAGAGGAAACTCTTGGTTACAATCAGGGTGTCCAACAGGGCACTGTCCTGGGCCATTAGTTGTTTAGATTGTGTCCTTCAGACCTATCTTTTTCATCTGAGGTGTTTTACAGACTGTCTGCAGATGACCTGAAATCAAGTAAAGTGATTACATGTGTTACAGACAGAGCATTTCTGCAAAATAATTTGACTAAATTGACCATTGGAAAGAGGAGAATATTATGGTAATACACACACCAAAAACTAAGCATATGAGATTTGGGAGACATAAATTGAAAGGTGAATATTTAGTATAGCACACAGTGATTGAAACTGTAGATTTATATAAGGACCTGGGCACATGGGTAGATCCAACTATGAGTTTTTCTAATCATATCAACCAATTGGTTAATGATAGTGATAGAACAATAGGTTGTATAAAAAAAAGATTTATAAACTCTAGGAAATCAGAAATTATGAAGTCATTGTTTGTTAGTTACATTAGACCCATACCTGATTAAGGAGAACAATATGGAAGCTGTATAAGAAAATAACCATGAGTAAACTGGAAAGAGTATAGCGGAAATATACCAAAGGCATCAATGGATGTGAAAATTTAAATTATGAAACACCAAAATATCTGAATTTGTACAGCATCTCCAATAGATATTTAAGAGGAGATCTTATTCAAGTATATAGGGCATTTAGAGACAACCACCTCTGGGAATGTTTGGGATTATCTAAAAGTAGTAGAGAATTATCACACAACCTATGCTGAAAAGTCTATTGGATTGAGAAGTGTACTAATTGTTTCTATGAGACGGCAGCTGATGCATGGAAAAGACTATCAAATTACATTATAGGAAGCACTTGTTTAGATATTTTGAACAGTTATTATGGGAACAACTGTTTTAGTATACTGGAAGGCTAGAAGGGCATTAATGCCCATTCTTGAAATATTTGTATATATGTGTGTATGATCAAGATTCCTTTGTGGTGGATGTTACAACTGAGCAGCATTTAGCTGTATCCATGGAGAAGGAAGTAAGCAAGTCTGTTGAAGTGGTTCAGATAACAAAACTGGCGTTTGGAGGGTTTACAAATGATGTTCTTTTAAAAAAAAATATTGAGAAGGATGATCCAGGTGACAGTTCTGCTGTTTCATGGGATGAGATGGCTGATAACTTTTTCGGAAGTGCTGAGAATGGTAATGTGGAAAAGGAACTGGGTGAAGTGAGCAGCAGAGAACACAACAGTTAAAACTTACACAACTGTGAGAGAAAGCAAAAGAGGAAAGCATCAACAAACTGAGAAGACATCTGTTTTTGTGGCAGCAGATAATGCAGTAACTAAAACTTATGCAGGAGTGACATCAGGCAGAAAAGGAGAGTAGCAACAAACCATAAGTAAAACTGTTTTAAAAAAGAATAGAAGACCAACTGCGAGAATAACAGCAAAAAAAATGACACTGTAATAAACAGATGTATGGGACAATTTGGTTACTGTTTTGGGTTTTAAATCTTAAGAAAATTGGTCTTTTATACATATTGGGACAGACACTTTTTGAGACTAAACATTTGAAACTCATGGACTGATGATGAAATTCCTGGAACTGTGTAACAAAAAGGATATTTATCCATGAAAAATTTTTTTTCTAGTAATAACCTAAATGTTGAAAAAATGTTACTTTACAGCTTAAAACTGATGAATTGGAAGAAGACTCACAAAATTCATGCAAGGTCTGTGTGAAATTGTTGCTAATATTGTAAAAGTTTGAGATTAGAGAAATTATTGAATGCAGGCTGGAGATTGCAAATGATTTGAAATGTGAAAAAATATGGTGAAACCCTTGCCAAATTATATATTTGTGGTTGGTCATAGAGGGACATTAAGATATGCTGGCAAGCCTAAATCATGTTTCTTTTGTGGAGACTTTTCTCATTTAATTAATGATTGTGACAAAATATAATGAAACCAATGTGGGCAGAAAGAACATACAGCAAGAAGGTGTGTGACTGAGTGCAGGATGTATAAAAAAGGGACATGGAGTGACAAGAACAAACAGTAAGTAATGAAAAAGAAAGGGAAAGAGAACAAAACATACACAAGAAAGAACAAGAGGCTAGGGAGAGGGTGAACTAGGTGAAAAAGAAACTGTAGAAGAAGAAGAAGAAGAAAAGAGATGGAGTGGAAAAATGAGCAGAGGACATACAGGAAAAGAGGTAAGAAAGGGCAGATACTACTCATCTTTGAAGCTGTAGCCAGTGAAAAATCTGGTTCTGGGAATCAAGGATTATTTGTACCTAAACCCAGGAAAAATATATTAAATTAGGGAAAGAGTAAAAATAAGAAAATGATAATTTAAAAACATTTCTCCTAATCTTACAAAGAAGGAAAAGCAACAACTTTAGAGTACTTTCAGTAAATGTGAACAGTATTATTAACACTGTAAGAAGTGTGGGTATACTGGAATGGTGTGCTAAATAATGCAGATGTTATTCTGTTAGAGGTTGTAAGATAAAGACTGCAAACAGAAACCTTGTGGAGTATAAATATAATATGGAACTTAGGAGGTGAATGTTGCTCTGGACTGGCTGTGTTGTATAAAAGAGCAGAGTTTATAGAATTATAGAATTATAAGATTATATTCATATATAACTAGCAAGGAAAATGATAATCTGCTTCAGCAAATATTAGACTATGTGGTGGTTATCATGAAAATTATAATTGATGGAGACTTTGTGATTTAAGGAGAAAATCTAAAAATAAATGAAAAATGTAAAAAAAAATACAGAAAGTGATAAAATGTGGTAAATTAACTGTGTGGAACAAAAGTTAACAGACTTATAGAAGGGGGCATTTGGATCAGAACTGTTATTGGCTGTGAGAAAAATAGTGGATGATATTATAATTAAAAGTGAGGATGTGAAACTCATGGTAGGTGATATTAGAAAGACATTTGATACAGTAGGGCATGATACTTTGTGGGATGTTATGGAGAAATATGGAATAGGTAATAGAATTAGGATAGTGTGTATGTCAGCATATCAGAATAGTTGAGTGAGAGTATTAGTGAATGGATGGCTGAGTAAAAAAATATACATGAAGTGTGCCATAAGTGGAATATTTTTTCACTGGTAATGAATGTGATAGGGAGTGAAGTACCGGATAAAATTAAAGATGCTAGATATGTGATGCAAAAGGAGGTTGTGATTCCAGTAGTTTTGACATACGCAGAGTGTAGAACAGAGAGTGTGGTGTAACTTTAAAAGGCATTTCAAAGTGAGGGGACGTGGATATAAATATAGAGCACGTGGAGGCAGCAGTGCCATTTTGATAGAACAGCCAGAGTGTTAACATGTATGAGTGCAGTAGTCAGTCTGTCTATAAGTTTAATTTTAACTTACTAAGCCTCAATCCTGATGTGTTTGTATATAATAAAGCTGCTGCCTGAACCAAACCCACAAATGTTTGTTTTATCTTGACTGGAAGAGTGACATGGTGTCAGACCAGGATAGAGAGTGCAACTTCTTCAAGACATAAGGTGCAGAGTTAACTGTGAAGGTACATTGAGCAGGTTGGGTGATACTGTGTTGAAACAATTAAAAAAAGGACAGAAATGAACTGCAGGTAACAAAAACCCGCATAAATGATTTATTTTATAAAGAAAATGCTACAGGCATTTACAAAGCACAAAATGCATTATTAATCAAACGAAAGGCACAAAACACATTATAGATTAAACAAAATATTCAAAACCATGATATTTGATAGAATTATCAGAAATACTTATGCGGCTGTTCAGAGTTACGTCCGATTTGCATAACGAGCATGTTAAAAGTAGAACGAGTAGAAGAAAGTATAGCGAGCATGATAAGAGGTCAAATGGGCATAATAAATACAATACAAGGGCAAAATAAGCAAAAAAAAAAAAAAAAAAAAAAGCAAGGCGACTGTATGTTTTCAGTAAATGACCATGGTTTGACATGAGCTACTATTTTGCATTGATCAAAGCTTTTCAAAATATAACTAGAGTTGTCTGAAGTATTTCAGAGTGTGCAAAGTGTTTGCAGTGTGTGTTTTATTACAGTACAATTATTTTGAAGTTTACTTTGCGCAAAGTACTGTTATCTTGCAAAGTGTAGTCAGAATACAGTCATTTTTAAGTTTCTTGTGCTGTGTACATTTTATTCACAAAGTGCAATAATTTCAAAGTGTTTCTTATACCGTACAGAGTTATTTCCCAAAGTACAGCCATTTTGAGAAGTCTCTTGTGCTGTGTACAGTTCATTCGCAAAGTGCAATTATTTTGAAGTGTTTCGTACACTGATAAAGAGTGGTTTCCCAAAATATATTGGTTTCAAAGTGTTCTTGTATTACAGAGACTTATTTTACAAAGTACAGTAATTTTGAAGTGTCTATTGTGCTACTGGGCACAATTAAAACTTCTGGCATATATGTGTGTATGTTCATACATAATTCCAAGGGTGTTTATAGGGTGTGTTGATATGGCAGAGATGTTTCGCAGTCCTGGTCCACTTGTGTTTGATCATAATATTTCAGTGAATTGCAGAGTATTTGAGCAGGAATATGATAGTTTCATACAAGCAGCTTTTTCTGATATATAAGCATGTATGAGGCCATTTATTTTGCCTAACTTAGCAGGGTCAGAAGCCATTGAAAGAGAACATTCATTTGTATATGCACCAGCAGTATATGCAGGAGAAGGGGAGAACCACTATATTGTTGAACAAGCTGAATCAAGAGATGACCCTGAGCGCTTGAAATGTAAATTTAGAGAAATGTGTAACCCCCAGACAAATGTTACATTGGAGAGGCACCTATTTTTTATACAAGAGACCAAAAGCCAGGAGAAACTTTTGCAAAGATGAGTTGATAAAAGACAGGCTTGTATGTTGTGTTAATAATGCTGCAATGAGAAAGATTTTGCTTCATGACAGTGATTTAACATTGAGCAAAGCCAAGAGATTTGTCAGATACATGAGCTTACAGAAAGGCACACAAATATGCTTGCAAGTGATAAGACCATGGTTTCAGCAGCTTCTAGAGCAAATGTAGACAGCATGCTGCACATAGCTAACAAAAACAGGCCTAAGCACATGGCAGCTGCAGCCCATGCATGATTTCCAGGGAGAGCCCGTAACTTTTCAGTAAGTTCTAAGACTAACTAAAATGGACATGCTCAGTGCAGCACAAGGGTGTCAGCAAAACCCAAGTCAAATCTTATTGTTAACTGTTGTAATTGTGGTGCCAATCATGAGTCTAAAAGGGAAAGGAGCTTAGCATTTGTTCAGCAATGCCATAAGTGTAAAAAATGGAACCACTTTCAAAAATGTTGTAAATCAAGCAAACCTCATTTATTTATTAAGAAAGGTCACTCAAGAAAGCAAGTTGATCATATAGAAAGCTGCAATTCTACTTTCTATGTAGATGGTGTATCACTGGTTGGTGAAAAGGTTAATGCAGTAAATTTGTTGGCAAAGAACAAAGTGTTTTGCACTGTCCTGATCAATGGTAATCCCACAGAGCTAAAAGAACTTAATTTGGCCAATTATGCAAAGCTTGTTGCTTGTGGAGGTGAAGCGATTCAAACTGAAGGCAAAGTAGTGCTTTCATGCTATTCAGTTGGGAACAGTTACAGATTGCAATTTTATGTAGTCAGAAGATTGTGCATTTATTATTAGGTCTCAGAGACAGTTTAAGAATGAAACTGCTTTGTTTTACCAAAGAAGTCTATCATTAAGCACATCTCCTAGTTCCAGTTTCACCAATGCTATTTTCTCAGAGTATGATGATATTTTCAGAGACAAGCTAGGCAAACTTCCAGTTGTGTACTCCATGAAATTAGACCCAGAGGTCAGACCAGTGAGAAAAGTTCTGATAGCTGTGCAGGACAAAATCAAGGTCCAGTTCGACAAAATGGTACAACAAGATGTGATTTGTACACAGAACTGACTGAATGGGTATCTTCTATGGTAATTGCTCATAAGAAAAGCTCAGATGAAATCAGAATATGCATTGACGCAAGAGACTTAAAGCATTAAAGCACCATCCTATGTGTACAGTCAAGGGGGTTGCTATCCTCATGCCAAATGCCACTGTTTTTTTTCTGTCTTAGATGCAAAGAGTTAATTTTTGCAAGTAATGCTTGATCACAAATCTTCACTATTGATTACATTCAGTACCCCATTTGGTGGATACAGATTTCTCAGAATGCCTTTTGGAATAAATTCTGCCAGTGAACTCTTTCAGTGTGCAGTGGAGCAAATTTTTTGAGGTTATCCATGTGCTATAATAGTAGATGATTTACTAGTTGGCGGCAATGGTGAAGCAGAGCATGACAGAAACCTCAGGAAAGTTCTGGACAGAGCATGTGAAGTGAACCCAAAGCTCAATCCTTTGAAATGTAAATTTAGGCTACCAGAAGTTACTTATGTAGCTCACTTATTTACCAGTATAGGCTTACAACCAGATCCTTCTAAACAAACAGCCATTCTTGAGATGCCAGCACTAGGCAATGTCCAAGTCTTACAGCATTTCATTGGTATGGTTAACTATTTAGGCAAGTTTATATCAGATTTCAGTGAATTATCAGTGCCGTTAAGAGAGCTGACATGAAAAAAATGTTGCCTGGTCATGGTTAGAACAACACCAGAGAGCATTTGATGACCTTAAACAAAAAATTGCCAATCCACCTATGTTAAGTTACTATGTTGTTCGCAAACCAGTAATTCTTTCCTGTGATGCTTCAACGTGTAGTCTTGGTGCAGTTACTCTTTAAGAGGGGAGACCAGTAGCCTATGCATCTAGAACTCCTGCCCAAACTAAGATGCAGTATGCTCAAATTGAGAAGGAATTTTTGGCAATTGTGTTTGCATGTTCAAAGTTCAATTATTATATTTATGGCTCAGCTATCCAGATTGAGACTGATCATCAGCCTCTAGTCACTATTTTAAGGAAGCGTATGCATACAGCTCCATCAAGACTGCAATGAATGATGCTCAGATTACAAAAGGCAAACTTCTTTATCTCACTGATACCTTATCCAGATCACCCAGAAATACCACAGAAAAGCTTGATGCAGAAAATTTTGACTTTGATGTCATGGAAGTGTGTAATTTTTTTTATCGCAAGACTTGATGAACTAAGAGATCATACAAAGACTGATCCAGTTTTGCAAAAGCTCAACCAATTCATCAATGGTGGATGGCCGTCAAAGCAGTGTTTTATGTACCAACAGATGTGCAACATTATTTTCCATACAGAGATGAGATGTTGATGGAAGATGGTATCATTTTCGAAGTTCCTAAAGTTATCATTCCTACTTCCTTACAACATGAGTACACCCACATTTTGCATCCTGGCCACCTAGGTTCGGAAGCTACCAAAAGAAGGGTGAGAGCATCAGTATTTTGACCTTCTCTGTTGAAAGACATTGATAAAGTGCTTTCATCTTGTTCAATATGTAATAGTACTAAACTACATTTGCAAAAAGAGACACTTCAGCTAAGCCAGATTCCTGAACTACTTTGTTCAACAGTAGCCAGTGACATATTTGAGTGGAACAATCAGAATTACTTAATGTTGGCAGACTCTTATTCAAACTGGTTTGAGATCAATCTGCTACCCAACCTACCATCCAGTACTGTTATTACTAAGTTGAAACATCACTTTTCAGTTCATGGTAGTCCACACAAAGTTATTTCTGACAATGGGGCCCAGTTTACCAGTCAGTTATTTCAGAAATTTGCAAAAGAGTGGGACTTATCCATATCACTAGCAGTCCAGAATACCCCCAGTCAAATGGCCTGGCTGAGCATGCAGTACAAAGTGAAAAGCAATTACTAGAGAGGTCAAAGTGTGACAATACCAATATCTTCTTGAATAAGTTGAATCTCAGAAATATACCCAGTGACAATTTACTTGGCTCACCTGCTCAGAGACTTCTATCTAGGCAAACCAGAACAACCTTGCCTATCAGTTCCAGTTTGTTGGTGCCTAATGTTAAAAACACCAGAGCAATCAAGGCCTAACTATTTAAAAAGCATTCCTTTCAGAAATCCAGCTATAATAAAATGAGCAGATTTATTTGTCTATTGAAAGAAGGAAAGATAGTGAGGATGCAAACAGTGAAAGGTTTTGATCAAATTGATCAAGTGAGAGGTAGATGTGCCGAGCTGAGATCCTACTTAGTGGAATCTGAGGGTTTAGAATAGAGAAGAAATAGCAGGCATCTTCTTCTGGTGTCTGAATCGATATTACAGCATCGTACCTGTGATTCAGACTCTAGATCTCATAGCAACTCAGACGATGTTCCTGTCGAAGGACATGTCTCAGTACCTTTTCCCATTCCTGATGATGCACCAGATGTCCCTGAAAGTTGAACATTCATTAAAGACAGTCCTGTTGCCAAATCCAGTTATAATTTTTATGCCACATGATCAGGTCATATTTCTAGACCTAGTGTAAAATACAGAGCAACCTGGACATGATTGTTTTATTTGTATTTAGTTCTGTGTGATTGCATGTCAAAGAATCATTTCTGTATAATTGCATGTCAATGAATGTTGTCATTTTCAGTGCATGACTTATTTCTCAAAGAGGGAGGATGTAGAACAGAGTGTATATTGTAACTTTAAGAAGCATTTCAAAGTGAGGGCATGTACATATAAATAGAGAGCAAGTGCAGGCAGCAGTGCCATTTTGAGAGAACAGCCAGAGTGTTAACATGTATGAGTGCAGTAGTCAGTCTGTTTATAAGTTTAAGTTTAGGTTACTGAGCCTCAATCCTGATGTGTTTGTATATAATAATGCTGATTGAACCAAACCCACAACTGTTCACCTGTTTTATCCTGACTGGACAAGTGACACAGAGGATATTACTGTAGTTGCTTAGAACAAAATATGGATGAGGGAAGTGTTAGTTTATCTGACCAGATGTTTAAAGGAAATGGGAATGACCTTGAAAAAAAATAATAAAAATAGTGGTGATGTGGTGAAAATTGGGAGAGTGTATTTTTCAGTGAATGAGGTATGTTTGCTAGGGATAAAAGTCAGGAAAAAAATATGTAGTTATGATGCAACAGGTAGATGTGATAAAAGAAATTAAAGAAAATTGTCTTCTGTGGAAGACATATTGATTGGCATTCAGGAAAAAGGTTTATCTAGTGAATTCTGTATCAGTGGGAAAACAGCATAAATGTCAAATGTTTATATGCTGCCACAAAAATATAAAAAGGAAATTGTGCAACTGGTGTTTTCTTTCATATAGGGTTCAAGATTAAACAGTGAAAAGAGGTGTGCTGTATATGAGTAAAGATGAAGAGGGATTGGGGTTACTAAATGCAGTTGTTTATTCTGCTTCTTTTAATAACTTGTATAGAGTATTAAAGTGAGTAAAGAAAAAGAATGAGAAATTAATAGTGAGAATGTTAAAATACAAGTACTGAACTAAAATATAAGAACTGAGAGTTTTTAGGGATAAGTAAAATGGCTAGTAGGGTAGCAATTCATTAGCCTACATTTCTGAAGCAGTAACACTCATTAACAGAGGAATACATGAACAATATTAAGCAAATGATAAAAGGAACCATATAATGCCATGTTATACACACCTTTAAATAGATACACTTGAAAACTCTTGCCACCCTTTACAAGTACTTAACAGTGTTCATCTCTTAAATCAAGCAGGAGCATGCATGATGACCCTGGTAAACATTTATCTCTGCCTAGGTAAATAAAACGAAGTTATGTACTCACCATAACGTTCTATGTTGGTAGTCCTGCTCACCCTTCATTTTTACATATCAGGTTTGGAGCCGATCCTCGGCTCCGACTCGGCCGATTTACAAGCTCGAAGACTTCTGGTTGGCTCATGGCTAAGCAGGTATCCCATGGTGCACCAGTGCAATCCCCAGATCTTGTTTGCTGCTCACAAGAAACAGAAAACCCCCTAACCAACAAATCAATACTAAAGGGTCACCAACCAAGAGAATCAAATTATTACCTCCTGATCTTCCAGGATGGGAGCAGGAGGGCGGGTTGGTAAAAATGAAGGGTGAGATGGACTACCAACATGGAACGTTATGGTGAGTACATAACTTCTTTATGTTAGGTAGTCCAATTTCACCTTCATTTTTACATATGGGACAGCATCCCTAGCACCTTATTCTTGGGTGGCTCATTGAAAAATACTCCTGAGCACCATGGAGCCAAAGGATGCTCTACCCCTGGATGCCAAATCCAACTTATAATGTGTAATAAAGGTGTGGTGGTAGCCCACGTAGCTGATGCACAAATATGATCAAGTGGTACCCTGGCTTGAAAGGCTGCAGAGGTAGACAGAGACCTGGCAGAGTGAGCCTTGATCCTGTAGGGTAAAGGTCTGCCCTCCAAATTGTAGACGAAGGCTATGCAACTAGAAATCCAATTAGACAATGTCACCTTAGAAACTGGTAAGCCCAATTTGGAGTTGGAAAAAGAAATGAATAACTGGTCTGACTTCCGAAATTCTTTGGTCCGTTGCAAATAAAAACGTATCTGTCTATGAATGTCCAGCTGGTGGAAATGATATTCAGCTGCATTACAGTGATTGGGAAAGAAAACTGGAAGCTCAATAGACTGATTTAAGGTGGCAGTAGAACAAACTTTGGGAACAAATGAAGGACTGGTATGTAAAGATACCCTGTCTTTATGAAAGATTAAATAAGGTGGCTTAATAGACATGGCTTGTAGCTCAGATACACATCTGGCTGACGTAATAGCTACTAAAACCACAGTCTTCCAAGACAGATATTTTAAAGAAGATGAGTGAGAAGGTTCAAAGGGAGGGGATGTCAATTTGGACAACACAAAATTTAAGTCCCAAGAAGCCACAGGTTCTTGTAATGGTGGTCTCAGTAAAGTGGCTCCTCTCAAGAAAGTCTTGCATAGCTTATGAGACATAAGGTTGGCATTTGGGGACCCTAAATAAAAATGAGAGATTGCTGCCAGCTGTACTTTGATGGTGGCCGTGGCAGATCCCTGCTGAAAAAGCTCCGAAAGGAATACTAGAATCACGGGAATGGGAGCTGTGTAAGGATCCATGTTCATTTTCTGTGCCCAAATAGAAAACCTTTTCCATTTACTGCCATACAGCCTTCTGGTTGAGGGTTTATGCGAGGATGAGAGAATATGTGACACTGAGGAAGAAACATCATGAAGCCTGACTAGAGATGGAACTGGAGCAGCCATGCTGTCAATTTGAGGGTGTGGAGAGCGGGATGTAGCGAACCCGACATGTGGGTCAATAGATCTGGAACTGGGTCCACAATCCAAGGATCATCCAGGAGAAGAGGCTCGAGGAAAGAGAACCAGACCTGACAAGGCCAGTTAGAAGCAATGAGGATCAACATGCTTCCCAGCTGATTGGCTTTTTGAATCATTTTGGGGATGGAGGAAATGTATATAGAAGTCCCGTGGACCAATCATGGACCAGAGCGTCTCTGGGTGTTTCCCCTAGAGGAAGAATCAGGGAAAAATAGCTGCTGCACTTGGCATTGACTGGGCTGGCAAAAAGGTTGCAGCAAGGCTGCCCCATCTCCGGAAAATCTGTTCCACTATTTCCCGTTTCAGAGACCACTCGTGAGGCAGTAAGATTGCCTGGCTTAGCTTGTCGGCTGTCACGTTGGTTGTCCTCGGAATGTGCGTTGCCACCAGAAAGCGCTGGGAAGAAATCGCCCATTCCCAAACTAGCATGGCCTCTTGACAGAGTGGGTAAGATCTGGAACCGCCCTGTTTGTGATATACCACACAACTGACATGTCAGATTGTATCGCAATCATCCCTGGAGGAAGAAGGTCCTGAAGTGCTTGCAACGCCAGATGCACCGCTCTCATCTCCAAAACACTGATATGCAGATGAGCCTCGTGTTCTTGCCATGTGCCGTGGACAGTCCTGCCAAGATAATGCCCCCCCACCCGACCTGGGAGGCATCCGTGGTCACAGTGGCAACGGGTTGGGTAGGAACAAAGAGAGCTCCCATGATCAAGTGGTTGGGGGTTATCCACCAATGAAGGTTCTTTTTGCATGATTCCGTCAGCAGGATAGGGTGACTCAGCGGTAGATATTGGAATCACCACTGGGAAGACAGGAGCCATTGGAGGATTCTCATGTGCAACCTGGCTAAAGGTATTAACAGAATGGTTGAGGCCATCATACCAAGAAGATGAAAAATCCATTTTGCTTTGACTTTCCGAAGTGGAAGACGATGCTGAACTTGTGAGATGAGATTCTGTGCTCTTTCGGTGGGGAGACGAACTGTCATAACCACTGTGTCTACCTCTGCACCTATAAAAATCACAGATTGCGAGGGCAGTAATGCAGATTTTTCCCAGTTTATGGAGATCCCTAGTTGAGCACAAACTTGAATGGTGGCGTCCCTGTTTTGGATGAGTAGATGCCTGGTGGGGGTGGTCAGGAGCCAGTCATCCAAATACGGAAACACCTGGAATCCCTGACGTCTCAAGTGAGCTGTCACTACTGCCATGCATGTGGTGAACACCCTGGGGGCTGTGGTGGGACCAAAGGGTAGAGCACGAAACCGATAATGACTGGTTCCCAGCCGGAAGCGTAGATATCTCCTTGACACCTTGTCCATTTTTTTATTATGGTGGTAGGCGTCTTGGAGATCCAGAGAGCACATCCAACAGTCTTTCCCTAACAACAGGAGTATCGACTGCAGTGTGATCATCTGGAACTTGTCCTTCTTCACAGATTCGTTTAATCTGCTGAGGTCCAACATTGGCCTCCAGTCTCCGGTTTGTTTTGGGACTAAAAAGAACCTGGAGTAAGTTTCAGATTCTGTCTGGTCTGCTAGGACGGGCTGGATGACTCTTTTTAAGAGCAACCTGTTGATCTCCACAGTTGCCTGATCCCTGTAATTGGGTGGAACATCTGGGATCTTTTTAGGAACAAATGGTGGCAGGGAAAAGGGTATGATATAGTCTCTGGTAACAACTCTTTTTACCCACTTGTCTTGGGTGATATTTAGCCAGGCTTCTGAATACAAAGAGATGCGACCCCCGACTGGCCCCAGAGAAACGCAGTCGGGCCCCACATCAAGAGTGCTGATAAGGCCGCCCTTGAAAGGAATCACGGCCTTGCTGGTAATGTAGACCGCCCTTACCTCTAGGGCGACGTGTACCATTTCCTCCTCCTCTGCCTCTGAAGGAGGATTCACTCTGTGTCCAGAAAGACCCTCTGGGACTTTTTGAACCACATTTTACCTCCCCTTTGACCTTTGGGGTATGGTCGAGAGGGAACGGTAAAATGGACACCCACAGCAGAGAGAGTCTTTCCTTCCTGCTCACACCGAGTGAGTGTTTCTTTCACCTTGGGACCAAAGAGGAACCATCAAATGGGGCGTTGGTGAAGGTGGACTTGAACGGCTTCGCAAAATTACACAGGTGCATCCAGGAGTGGTGCCTAAGGGCAATTTCTGAACCGGCTGCACTGCTTGCTCCATCAGCCGCATGGGAGATAAGCCACATGGAGGAGATAACTACAGAATTTAGGATGGACAACTGAGCAGAGATCCTATCGGGGACTCCCTCAGGACAAGCACCCTGTATGTAATCTCCTAACTCCTTGAGGAGATCCCTCTGCAACCTCGTGAATTGAGTAAGATAGTTCAGAGATCAAAGTGTAAATGCCACTGAACTAAATACACGCTTCCCAAATCTGTCCGTCTGTCGAGACTCCTCGTTTGGCAGATGAACAGAGGAAGAAGTCTCCACCAACTCCTTCTTCATGGCCGCTGCCACCACCATGGCATCTACGGGAACACCCTTAGACAAAAACTCTTTTCCAGGAAGGGCAGACAGAAACTTATTTGGTCTCCTGGGAAATGGCTCCATGGCATCGGGAGTATCCCACACCTTCCAACTAACCAGATCCATTAGTTCGTCGAAAGGTGGAGACACCCAAGGGGCAGAGGGTTGAGACCCGAAAGCCTTCAGGTACACTGACTCCTCATCAGAAGGGTTGACAGTGGGCCAGTCACACCTCTGTTTAAGGATCTCCAGGATGTCCACAAAGGAGACATCATCAGAGGATGACTTGGGGGACCCTTCCGACTCCTTGAGGTAAGTGTCCAATGTCAGAGACTCATCCTGGGAGTCAATATGCTTCCTCTTGCATACCTTCTTCCAGGGGGGGCTCCTCAAAGGGACATTCTGGGGAGGTCTCAGTGGGGACCACCAACCGGTGGCTCCTGAGGCTGCGGGTCTCTGCTGTCTCCGGAGAGAGTAGGTACTGAGACTGAAGTGGGTGCCCTGGGGGGAAGAGTGCTTGTACCACTGGCAGGGGCTGTAGATTGACAGAGCACGCTCCTCATCACCTCAAAAGCCAAGCTCTCTGGCTCCAAAGACCTTCCCCGCTCTGAAGAGACAAAGGTTGGTGCCGGAGCTAGAGCCATCGGCTCCAAGATAGATGCAGGGTCTGAGCTCACCCTGGCGGAAGCACCAAGAGGAAGGCTTGGAACCGAAGAAGATAGATTCAAACCCTCCCCATCAGCGCCGACGGAAGAGCTTCGGTCCCTGGACACGACGGACAGAGTCAAGCATGTCGGAGCCGAACTCGGCTCCAATGCAGCAGCAAGGGAAGCCGGAACCGAGGGTTCCTCCACTGGTAACAAGCAATCTGGCTCCGAAAGGCCAACATGACTCTGAGGAGGAATCACAGATGAGGGCAAAACTGGATTGAGTGGCTCCGGAACCGACTTGGTCAGAGCCAACAAAAATTTAGGCAGAGCAGACGACTTCCGGAGTCTCAGTACTACCTTCTCCACATCTTCTTCTGAAAGGCTCCTGGAAGATCTGGAAGATAAAGTAGGGGATCTCCACCTAGGAGGCACTTGAGACTTGATTAGAAAGCAGAACAGTAGGGATTCTACAGACCGGCTCTGAGCAGTAGAGTCAACTGCTATTTCCAAAGGTTCAGAAGTTGGCACCGAAGCACCTGTGACCGACTCTGATACCATGGTGCTCTCCTTTGGCTCCGAAGACTGAGGAGTCGAGGAGGCAGATTTTGGTAATTTGGAAGGCGGCTCTGAGACACCAGCCGGTGCTGGATAAGGCCTTTTAGAAGCTTTCGGTTTTGATTCAGATCTAGATTTTGTAGGCTTGGAAGAAGCTGACGAACTAGATAAAGCTTCCTCAAAGGTTGGTTTCAGAAGACCCTTGAGTATCAGCTTGTTCTTTCTCTCCTGCAACACTCTAGGAGAGAAAGCATGACAGAACAAGAATGATTCCTGCAAATGGATGGCTCTCAAGCAGTAGACACAGCTACTTTCGCCATCCGTTAATGACATTTTCTGGGAGCATTTCATGCATTTTTTGAACCCAGAGGGTTTATGCTCCTTGCTATCCTTATACATTGCAGACACACACGCAAAACCAGAGGAGAGATAGGAAGAGAGAGAATAAATGAGGACTAGGTCCTCTAACTAAAATGGGCCTAGCCCTGCAGAAGAGTTACATGAGGACTAGGCCCTCTAAGTTAAACGGGCGTAGCCCGGTGTAAGGAAAACTTGGTCTTCTAACTTAAAATGACCAAGTATTTAACACAGACACACACAGAGATTCAGTCACACAGGAAAACATTTTAGATGTCCAAAAATACAAATACAAGAGTTACACGAGGACTAGGTCCTCTAAGTTAAATGGGTCTAGCCCTGTGAAACAGAAAACTAGGTCTTGAAACCTAAACAGATCAAGTATTTAACACAGACACACACAGGTGTAATCACACAGGAAAAAATTTATAATAGCAATCCTATAAATACCACCTTAGCGGATCCCCGCCAAAGACAACAACTTAACAGTCAACAGGGACCAACAAAGGTCCGAGCAGTACAAATAAATCAAGCCCCTGTTGATTAAGAGCGTAAAAAAATGCCAAAACAAATGATCTACCTATGCAAAAAAGGGCAACGGCGCCTAACTGGCACACAGGATACTAAATTACTACAGTGAAATAAGTCCACAAGGACAAATTAGGCAAAGGCCTATAAGATAACAACACTAATATTAAACTAAATATGCAATATCCCCTAAGAATGTAAAGAATTGAAAAGGACTTAGCCAGAGCCAAGAGAAGCACATCCGAACTCGTTGACGTGGCAAACAAAATCTGAGGATTGCACTGGTGCACCATGGGATTCCTGCTTAGTCACGAGCCAACCAGAAGTCTTCGAGCTTGTAAATTGGCCGAGTCGGAGCTGAGGATCGGCTCTGAACCCCATATGTAAAAATGAAGATGAGATTGGACTACCTAACATATAATTTTTAGGTTTATCTCTAGCTTATTTCAATTTGCAGGAACCAGTTTATTGAAGCTCTTCACCAATGGGTTTCTTAAAACTTGATCTGTATAAAGTAGTAGTGACAATTAGAAACTTGATTCAAAGCATCTGCAATTGATCAGTCTGCATGAACAACAAGGACATCTGAAGGTAACCCTTGCATTTATGGGAAGCCAGTTGGCTTTCTTCAGTGGTAGACACTGGTGATCATTGGCATATGCAAGAGTAATGAGTCTACATGTTTTATTTAATAATGTCTGAAAAATGTTTGCATTGTATGCAGTGTTTAAAACAAAAAAGAGGTAGGAGGTACTCTAGCCATGGGATAAGCAGTCATTTGAATAATGCAATGAGTCCACATGTTTTATTTAATAATGTCTGAAAAATGTTTGCATTGTATGCAGTGTTTAAAACAAAAAAGAGGTAGGAGGTACTCTAACCTTGGGATAAGCAGTCATTTGAATAATGCAGAGCTGGCTTCAGGCATGAGAGGATTAGAAACTGACTATCAGACTTTTAGTTGAGTGAGCAACCACAGCACTATGAGCTCTGTATGGTGAGAAATTAAGTGAAGGGTTTAGGTATAGTCCAAGGCATCTAAACGTCATTTTTGGAGTATTTTGCTCACGCCATTGTCAAAAATATCAATAAGTATGGTTTATGTTTAATTTATGTGAAGTCCTGAATCACATTACTTCAGATTTGGAGATGTTAAGCTGCTGTTTCTTTAAAAGAAAGTAGTGAAGTTCTTTTGTACCATCTGAGCAACCTGTTTGGTTCTGGAGGTAATATAGAATAGAAAAATGTCATAGTACAGAGGGCAAAGGATGTGGGAGTACTGTGCTGCTGATGTCATTAATAAAACGTGAGAAAAATATGGGCCCCACTACTGGCCCTTGAGGGGGACCAGATGAGAATGACCCTGTGGTTGACAGCTGTCCATTACTTAATACTGAGAATTTTTCATTTGTGTGATAGTTGGGAAGTCATGCAATAACATTTATGCTAAATCTCATTTTTGTAGTTTTTGAAAGAGAAGAAGGTGTTCCATTCCCTCAAGGGCTCTTTTCCTTGCAATAAAGACTCCTGTACAGATATGTTCCTCTTCCATAGTGGAGTAACTATGAATTATCACTGTATATAGTGCTTTAAGAGTGTTGTGGTCTTCATGAAAACAGCACTGAGAGTCTATATGTTCCACTATTTGGTTGTAAACTAATAACTATCATCTCATAAAGTTTGGCTATGGGACAAAGTATAGAGTAGTCTTGTAGACCTTTTGGGATTTGACCTGGTCAGTGGGCGCATGAGTGCATTATTAAATTGACCAGCAGTTATACATGTTATGAGAAATGAATGGAAAATCAGTGCCAAAGGTTTGTCAATTGCTTGTTGAGATAACTCTAAGAAATACATGTAAAAAGCATTGAGATTGGGATGGTGCTTATTTTCCAACTTCTGTAGAAACTTTCTTGCTGATTTTGACTTGATTTTGAAATAGAAAGTAAGGAGTAGGAGTGTTTGGTCATTAAAAGGTGGAGAAATTGGGAGTTCCACCACCACCGAGTTACTTCTCTTACAAATTACTTCATTCATATAGCTCTTTGCTCAAGTTCAGCTATATATAAGATCAACAGCAGGACAAGAAATCATTCCTCAAGTGATTCATTTAGCCTTATTTTTTTATCAATGTGGCTCAGAAGTAGAAAATCTGAAAGCATTAGTGCAAGAAATATAAAATTACATTTTTTTGATGCCCCCCCCCAAAAAAAAAGCCTGCACCAATGACGTAGAGGGGCAAAGCCCTGACTACAGCCCAGGTGACCTTAGTTTGATTAGTGGCTATGGTGCTTCATGGCACAGATAGGGTGGATGAGACATGCCCACTAGGCTAATGACTACCCATAAGTTATACATGTTAAATGTTTATATAGGGGTGATTGCTGGTTACATGTTTTACTGACTGCTTCTGTCCATCACAGATGTGGGTGCCACACCTTGTTCACTGTACAGCTGTGATGCCTTAGCTACAGCTGAAAAGCTAAGTCCTATCATGATTTGGACAACAGTGTTGAGAAGATGTGGGCTTGGCCACTCAAACAAGTGATGGTAGCCTCTGTCTGCACATGTGGGAAACTATGCATATACAGGTAAAGAAGCAAAGGCCATAAAAATGAAAAATCTATTATTGCTGGGATGCTGCTTAAGCACAAAGTACCCTTATGGCTGCCCAGATAATGTCCCCACTTGGAAAGGGTACTGTATGATCAAAGAAAGACTTGATGCTCAAAAGATACAGGTATAACAATAATACAAAAAAAGAAATAAAACTACTTTTGGACTGAATCTGAAACACAAAAATGCCAAATTAATATTCCTTGATAAAATGCTGATATTGCATTTGTAATTTTATGTCAAAATATTGAAATATGAATTTTACTAGGCAACAGTCTAAGCATGAATTAAAGTTTCATGGGTTACACATTTTTCATAATTTTTGCATCAGATTTCAATATATTTTACAAAACAACCTCATAGGTTACATTACTGAATTTTTTCAACAGCTAGATGGAAGGTGGGTTTTGTTTACTGACAGTGCAATAGCCTTTCTGGAAATGTGTTAAATGTCATTTCATTAATTCACATAGTGGTGTCTTACTGGCAACATGAGGAATATTTATACAGACTATATAGCAATATTTATACAGACCATATAGCTTACATAGAAATATAACAAAACTGTCAGACACTGAAATGCACTGCAGCACTTTACTAGGTTTGTGGTTCAGCTCTGAATACTGAGTGTCCAAAAAATGCTTTATTGATTTGAACCTTGCAGATGCTGGGTTAACTGTTGGGGTTAGCAATGGCTGCATGATTTGGGGGGGGGGTGGAGTGGGGTGCAAAAACTACCTTTCCTTAATTCAGGTTCTCCAATTTTGGGAACATATTCCATCCTCATTATTTACTTATTACAGAAAGTGTTAAGACATAAAGTATACCTAAAAGCTAGCGAAACTGAGAGCATAGGAGTGGCTCTGTGGAATAGACCCAGATTTGAGAAGAGACCAAGATACTGGAAAAGCCATCTGGGAATGGTGAGGGTAAGGGAGGTGATCATAGGAGGTCACTAGGCTATTGACCCAGAGGTCATTTCAAGCCTAGACATTTCATCCCAGTGTAATACCATACTCTAGTTAATACTCAGCACTGTATTTAGTAATGACTGCACATGTCCAGGAGGGTTGTTGGCACTATCCCTGGTAAGAATTTACAGTGCCCATCCACTCATCCAGGTTTCTTTTGAACAGTGCCATAAAGGTGCTCTGCTTCACATGAGTTGGTAACCTATTCCAAAGATGCAGCAGTCTCTGGGAGACAAATCTGTCCCTCCAGCATGTCCTATTCAAGTTGCAGGCCATATTTAGGTCCCTTCCATTGCTATACTCTCCCCCAGTAGAAGCAAGCTAGGTGTTGGCACAAGACAGTACAAAGGCCAAGGAATAGTCCCGAAAGAACAGTGCATTTGTGTAACATAACTAAAGCTGGTGCATGGGCAGAAGCATGTATGAGTCAGTTGGTGGTGATGTGCAAGTCTACTTTGACCATACTGCCACAGTGCAGTGTTAGGGTAAAGAAAAACCCAAGACTTACCAAAGATGAAGCCATTGACAGAGCTAGCTTTTATAATTCCCCACTTTGGGAACAATTAGGTGCCCCCCCCCCTTCTTAGTCATCTCGCCATCTAGTAACTATCCCTGTTTTGGGGTGAGGGGTAAGCTAAGCAAAAGCAGCTCCAACTAACTCGTTGAAAAAAGAAAAAGGTTGTGAACCATACCTTGAACAGCTGGTTACAAAAAAGGTGTGAAATGAAATGAATATTAAACAGAAGTACTATAAAGCTCCAGGAGCAAAACACAAAAATCCATTTAAACGAAGTTTCATCTGAAGAGTGATAAGAGAAGATTTATAGAGTACATACTTGTCTTACCTAATATCATCTCAGCAGGATCTTGCCTTGAGGGTGAAACTGACTGAATAAAGGGATGGTTGAAATAGTAGCTGTAGGTAATCAAGTCAAGCAGACATATTGTCTGTCTTGAAAACAAGAGGCCTGTTTCACTTATCAGGGGCAGACTGTCAGAAAAGCTTTGAGACTAACTTCTGGAGGCTTGGAGGAATTCATAATAGCAGCTGGTGGCAAACTACTGTTAATGCTAATGCACTTAAATCATACATTTAAGGTGCAGTAAGTTACTTCCATTATTCAGACAAATCAACATTTAAATATGCAGGGTGTAACATAGCTTCTTTGTCTCCTCTACAATGAGCACTATTATGAGCTCTTTGACTTTTAGCCAATATCAGTTGATCTTGTAACCTTTTTCACCTTATAGGCTCACTGTTCTCACACACAATATCTAATCACTCCTCTGGTGATATATAATTTGAATTACTCCTTTTGAATTAATTACATGCTTAAATATAAACTATTTAAATAGGCATAGATATAGCACAGTGAACTAAAAATCATTACCTTTCCTGTTGCTGTTCACAGTTTACAATATGTTACCTGCACTCCATGTCCTCTTATGCTTGCATTGCTAGTATCAGTACTATCAGTAAAAAAACGTACCTAACTGGCTCATCTGGTATAAATATCCTTCCTTCAGATTTGTCAGTTTAGTTTTGTAGCCAGGATGTCCAACTGGGCAAGGCTCAATTACTGTGGAGGCCAGAAGAGAAAAGCTCCATAATGCACAACAATTTGAAAATATAAAATGCAGACATAAAAAGCCATGCAAAAATTAAACCAGAAAATATAATCTGTGCTTCCACAAAGTAGAATATATAAATATATCCAGTGAAGTAAGCAACATATAAGCAGTACATTTCACAGGTTTGGATGGGAAACCATAAATTTCTGCCGGGGGTTGCCCCTGCTTCTCTCCTGGACATGGGTAATCCTTGCTAGAAAAATCTTGGGCATAAACGATATCTCTCATCTAGTATTTTATTGGGATTTTATGGCTAGGCCTGTAAAGATCATTGGGTCAATAGCCTAGTAATAACCTATGAACCTATATATTTGTTTATCCTTTTTTGGCTAGGTTAGCCCCACTAGGCTAAGGGGATCCTAAGGTGGTAATTCTACTACTAGGAGAAATGTGGGCAGGGCATTAGGGAATTTCCCCTACCCTTTTCAGTAGGTGCCATGGGATCTTTTACATCCACCTGAGTCACCACCAACTCAAGCAGGTGAGACCTTGATTTAACATCTCATTTAAAGGATAACACACTCAGGAGTGCAGCTTCCCTTATATATTCACACACACAGTAAAGCAGTTGGGTACTTATTTGTCAGACTGCTTACATGGCCTGTTATCATAGTAAATGTGTATCTGCAGGAGGTTCTTGTTGCAACTGCTATGTCCAACAGTGCACATCAGCCCCAGAGGTGAAGGGCCATCTGAACAAGTTTAACATTTCATGCCTTCTATGACACCAACATTGTGGAGTGGTACAGTCTTGATAGAGACAACGTCTAGCAAATCGTGGAAACGTGTCAGCCTCATCTGCAGCCCTGTGGGAAATCATGGAGTACCTATCCCAGTGGTTACTAGGTATGCGTGCCTTTACACATATTAGCTATAAGGACCTTTCAATGACCTACTGGGCTATTTTTGATATAATGCAATATACTGGGGACACAATGAAGATATAGTAGGCCTCTGTCTTGAGAATACTCCAAGCTTCAACATGTGGGGGAGCATATGTAGTTCTCACTTACCCAGAGGAGAGAACCAGCACCATGTGGGATTTCTATGATGTAGTACATTTATAGGTTCAGGGGTAGGTACTAGGCTATCAGCCCAAGGGCCTATGTAAGCCTAGCCAACAAGGTTCCCTGGCTTAAGCCCCCCAAGAAAGTTATTTTCCTGTGCCACTGTCAAGCAGAGACACAGAAGTGATCCCCGGGGTGTATTTCCTATTTCCCATCCACTCATCAAGATTTTTCTTGAAGAGTGCTAATGAAGAACTTTGCTTAACATAGATGGGTAGCCTGTAACAGAGTATGGGAAGTCTCTGAGACAGGAATCTATCCCTCCAGCATGTCCTGTTTACTGTGGGAATAAGGTTTAGGTCCCTAGAGCGTGTAGCTCAGAGTAATTGAGATTTCTTTAGGTGTAGCATGTCCTGTCCAACAGCTCTGGGTTTGACATAGCTTTATTTGTTAGGCAGAGATCACCTTGGAATAGGTGATATGCTACGGAGTAAAGCTGGAGTTTTTTGAGGCGGTCAGTGTAGGACATTTGTTTGTGGCCAGTAATCCTCTTTGTGAGGTACTTCTGTGGCCTTTCCAGCTGCTGCAGATGTCTTGTGAGGTACATTCCAAAAGGGGAATTGTACTCTATAATGGGTCTAATGAGTGTCAAGTAGAGGGGAACAATGACCTCTTTTTCCTGGATGGGAACCCTTTTATGATGAGGTGTGCCACATAGAAGGACATCCTGAATACTGTGGTGATGTGACTATCAAAGGAGAGGCTACTGTCACCTAGGTCCCAAGGTCTCTTATCACACATTCGGTGTTAAGTAGATTGCTGCCTATGTGGTAGTTCATGGGTACACAGTTTTTACCAAAGGGGATGACACTGCACTTTTTGGCATTGAGCTTGAGGCCATGGCTCTGACACCAGGCATCTGTCTCAGCAAGGCTCTTCTGTAGGATGTCCACATCATTTGGGGACTTGACTATGGCTCCTAGTTTGCAGTCATCTGCGAACTTCATTAGCCAGAGGCCTTCTGTGTTAGCCTGTACTTCAGAAAAGTAGATACCAAACAGGAGAGGTCCCAGAATGAAGCCCTGTGGTACTCCACTTGTCACTGCTTTGAGGTCAGATTTGGAGTCTGCAACTTTTACAGTGTGGGTTCTGTCAGTGAGCCAGTTGGCAACCCATCTTGTGATGTAGGGATTTATACCTAGTTTAGTGAGTTTAGCTATATATCCAGAAGGGGGGATGGTGTCGAAAGCCTTGGCGAGGTCAAGATAGGCTGTTTGAATCACCTTACCCTCATCTACGGCTTTGGTGACTGCCTCAAAGAAGTTGATCAGGTTCAGGAGGCATGAGCTGCCTTTCACAAACCCAAACCAGGTGGGATCCAGAGTTTGGAGGTTACCAATGTCTTTGTTTATGAGTTCCATGATGATACGTTCCATGGCATTGCAGACCAGGCTCGTCAGGCTAATAGGTCGATAGTTCCCGGGATCAGTGGTGGCTCCCCCTTTGTGGAGTGGGATAACTGTTGCTGTGCTCCATTCAGTGGGCACAAAGTCTGATGCGAGGCTATTATTGAACATGGTGCTTAAGTGGGGAGCCAGTTCATTCTGAAGTTCGTGTAAAACGCAGCCTGGGATGTTGTCCGGTCCCATGGATGCTGTGTTTTTGGCTTTAGAGAGGGCAGCTTTTACCTGCGTAGTTGTGATTACAGGGACTCTGCATTCTTCCTGTATAGATATGGGCCCTTTAGGGGGTGAGGGGGGTAAAGTTAGCACTGAACCTATCTGCCAGGATGCTGGCAATATCAGTTGGTTCTGTAATTTTCGTGCCGTTGTGCTGTAACTCAGAGCAGGTCTGGGTGTTGTCATTGAGATTCTTGACATAGCTATAGAATGCTTTGGGGTTGTCCTTAGAATTAGTGGCGATTTTGTTTTCGTAGCTAGCTTTCGAGGATCTTATAAGGGATCTCAGCTTCTTACTAAGGCTGACCAGGGAGCTCCTCCACTCATGGGATTTTACTCTCTTTTGCAACAGTTTCTTCCTTCTGTTGTACAGTTTGTTTATGGCAGGGCACCACCAGATTGGCTTCCTTTATTTGGAGGTTAGCATCTTGGTTCTCTTTGGGATAGCACGATCCATGCACTCGTGTAAGTGCTTATAGAGTGCATTTGTGTAGGATTCAGCAGTTGTAACTGTATTGTCCATCTGCATGGGTGTCATGAAGTTCACCAGTTCTGTCTTAAGAAGCATGAAGTTGGCTTTGGAGAAATTTTTTACCATGGTTTCCTTAATGGGGGGTGGGGGCAGGATGTGGATATCAAGGTTGATTAGCTTATGGTCAGATCGGACCAACGAGGAGTTGATTTCAGGTGTGGAACACCAGTCACTCATGTTGGTAATGACTAGGTCTAGGATATTGTTGCTCCTGGTGGGGGTGTGGATAAGTTGATCCAGGGCATTGGTGTTTATGAATTCCAGAAAGCATTGAGCTAAGGAGTTAGTACACGAGTGGTTTTACCAGTAAATGGTGGGGCAGTTGATGTTGCCCATTATTAGGGTGTTTGGTTGAACCCTAATATTTTCCAGTACATCAAGAAAAGAGGAGTGGGAATCCTGGGGCATGGTGGGGGGATCTGTAGGAAGCTACAATCTGGATTGCAGTTTTGCCCAGAGTTAGTTGCACTTGGATAACCTTGGATGCATTATGCTGAGCAACTAGCCTGGAGGTGTGGATATCCTTAATGAATATGGACACACCTCCACCTTTGGTGTTTCGGTCCAAGTTACATGGCCGAAAAGTGTGGTATGTGTTATAGCCTGGTAGTGCAGGGGTGCTCTCTGGAACCTTGAACCAGGTCTCAGTCACTGCACAGATATCGATGTTCTCCATTTTAAGGAGTGCCTCGAGTGTGTTCATTTTGAGATTTAGACTTCTAGCATTGAGTAGCATTACCCTCAGATTTTGCCTGCCTGTTCCTGTTACGGTGGTGAATTTATTTGAACCTTGCCTAAAAAAGGCACTATGGGGGCAGCAAGAGCCTTAGCCAGTATCCGGAATCCCAGGGGCGACAGGTGCAGGCCATCTGTGGCAAAACATCGTGGTCTGTCAATCATGTCATCCCAAGCAGATACTGGATCCCCTTAGAATGACACCAGAAGCATAGCCAATTGTTGAAGTCAATCATTTTGTCCTTGTACTGCGGTATCATTCTGGGCGATGACAGAATGCTACTCAGGGCTAGGGTCATACCTGCCTAGGCTACAAGATCAAAGAGCTCTTCCATGTCTCTTTTCACGTAGTCCAGGGAGGTACGTCTCAGGTCATTCACACCAACATGGACAATGACAGAGTCATGTTTGTACTTGTGGAGTGACCTGAGTGCATGGGTTATGTGGCGGATCCTGGCACCTGACAGGCAGCTGACAGTATCCTTCTCCTTGTTTAGCCTGGTGAGTGGGATATCAGTGTACATGACTATAGAGTCGCCTATGACTAGTGTGTTGGGTATGTTGTTTTGCCTTATTGGCTGTGGTTGAGTGGCATACTGAGTCTGTGGACTATGTGTCATTTGGGTTGTGTTGGGGGATGGAGGTTGCTTGTGTTTCTGCTTTGGAGGTCTCTGTTGCTTAGACAGATTATTATTGAGAGCCTCTGTGAATGTTTTTGTGTTACTATGTGTGGATTTTGGTGGTGTAGACTTAGTGAGACTATGTGATGAGTGTGGTGTGGTGCAAATGTTTACCTTCTCTTCATGACTGTCAAGTTCAGTCTTGGTTGCAGAGTGCTTTACCTCCAGTTAGGCTAGATAAATGCATCTCTCACAGGTTGCAGTGTTGGGTGGTAGGAGGAGAGGGTTGTCTGTGTACATGAGGCAATTTCTACATTGCCTCAAGATACTCAGATTCATCAGATAGGAAGGAGAGAACACTGGGAGCTGACCCTTGGACATACCTGAATAAAAAACAATTTTCCTCTAGATAAGTGAGGAAAGTGATTACAAAAACTGTTTTCCTCTAGGTAATAAGGAAGGCTGAGTGCTATAGTAATTAGTAGCTTATTTAGTGCTTACAACTTCTGAACAAGTGCTGAGCATGAATAAACAAATTTAAGTGCTAAAACTAAGAATCTGTATCTGCACTAGACAAGTTACAGGACAGAAACAAGTGCAAATTTCTCTGATTTGGGGCAGAGGCCTCTACTAAGCCTGTGTCAAAATCCACTTAGACAGCCTGGGGTGTAGGGGGGCAGACCCCCCTGATGCTCTGAGGGCTGGATATTCTATAATCCATTTACAGTCTTATTTCTGAAACAAAATTACTTAAACTGCTACCCAGAAGAATATATATATATATATATATATATATATATATATATATACACACACACACACACACACACACACACATAGAGACCGTTCCTGACAGACCATGTGTATTATAATATTTTTGGAGGAACACATTTCACCTATGGCATGTCTTTGGATGAACCCACACAGACATCACAAAGAAGAAGCCACAACCAAGAAGTCAACCAAAGCCAACAGTTATAAATTGTCAATGGAAGTCCCTGCACTATTGCATCAATAATGTTTACGCACCCCATCAGCACTGTTAAGCACTACTATCATTTACTGGTGGTCACAGCATAAAAGTAGTGGAAGTCATTACTATAGCACAAATACTTCATTTGGACTTTTTTTAAGTCTGAATGAAATCTTTACTGCCTTTCTGATGCTCTTCTTGGTGGATGCTGTCTGTGTAGCAGTGGTTAATGTGTTACAGATTTCTGAGCTGTAAAACATTTACTGCTACTACACTTTTTTTCTCTCATCTTTGTAGTGCATGGGAGCAGGTAATTCTCCATGCACTACAAAGAATTATGTTCAGGTCTTTTTGATCATAAACAGGTAAGTTATGTGTTCTCGACATGGCTGTCCAAGATTCACCTCTCAAGCTTGTTCTTCAGGTGAGTTTCTTGACATCCACGTCTGGAACACAGAACATCTGAACATAATCCACTCACCAGGCTGAACAAGGAGAAAATTACAGTCAGCTGCCTGTCAGGTGCCAGGATCCGCCACATAACGCATGCACTCAAGTCACTCCACAACAAGTACAAATACGACTCTGTCATTGTCCATGCTGGAGTAAATGACTTGAGAAGTACCTCCCTGGACTACATGAAAAGAGACATGGAAGAGCTCTTGGATCACGTGACCCAGGCAGGTATGACCCTAGCCCTGAGTAGCATCCTGCCTTCACCCAGAATGATACCACACTATAAGGACAAAATGAATGACTTCAACAATTGGTTAAGCTTCTGGTGTCATTCAAAGGGGATCCAGTATTTCTCTGCCTGGGAAGACATGATCGACAAACCACGATGCTTTGCCAGAGATAGTCTGCACCTCTCACCCCTGGGATTCAGGTTACTGGCTAAAGCTCTTGCCACCCCCTATAGTGCCTTTTTTAGGCAAGGTTCAAAGGATAAAACCACCACCATAACAGATACAAGCGTGCAAAATCTGAAGGTAATGCTACTCAATGCTAGAAGTCTAAACCTCAAAATGCACTCTCTAGAGGCACTCCTAAAAATGGAGAACATCGATATCTGTGCAGTGACTGAGACCTGGTTCAAGGCTTCAGAGAGCACCCCTGCAATACCAGGCTACAATTCTTACCACACTTTTCGGCCACAAAACCAAGACCGAAACACTAAAGGTGGAGGAGTGTCCATAGTCACCAAGGATATTCACACCTCCAGGCTAGTTGCCCAACACAATGCATCTGAAATTCTCCAGGTGCAACTAACACTAGGTAAGACTGCAATCCAAATTGTAGCTTGCTACAGATCCCCCACCATACCCCAAGATTCTCACTACACCTTCCTAAACATACTGGAAAATAGTAAGATACAACCAAACACCCTAATACTAGGTGATTTCAACTACCCTGCCATTAATTGGGAAAATTACTCGGGTACCAACTCCTTTTCCCAACGGTTCTTGGAATTCATAAATTCCAACGCCCTGGATCAACTAATCCATTGTCCCACCAGGGGCTCCAATATCCTAGACCTGGTCATTACCAACATGGGAGATAGATGCTCCACACCAGTGGTCACCCCCTCATTGGTCAGGTCTGACCATAAGCAAATCCCTCTTGACATCCACATCTCGCCCCCACCCCCCCAGTAAGGAAACCTCCTTAAAAAACTTCTCCAAAGCCAACTTCATGATACTGAAGTCAGAAGTGACAAACTTCACAACACCCACGCAGACGGGATCTAGAAGTTCGACTGAAGAATCCTACACTAAAGCACTGTACGAGCACATCCACTCGTGCATGAATCGTGCCATCCCAAATAGAACCAAGATGCTCTTCTCCAAAAAAGGAAGCCAATCTGGTGGTCCCCTGCTATAAACAAACTATACAACAGAAGGAAGAAACTGTTGCAGAAAAGAGGAAAATCCCAGGATGCAAAAAACTCCCTCACCAGCCTCAGTAAGTAGCTGAGATCCCTCATAAAATCCTCAAAAGCTAGTTCCGAAAATAAAATTGCCAAAGATTCCAAAGACAACCACAAGGCATTCTATAGTTATGTCAAGAATCTAAATGGCAATGCTCAGATCTGCTTTGAGCTACAACAGTATGGCATTAAATATACTGATCCCAAGGATATTGCCAATATCCTGGCAGATCGATTTAGCGCCAACTCCACTCCCATCTCACCCCCTAAAGGGCCCATCTCAATACCAAAAGATTGCCAAATTCTGATAATCACAGCCACACAGGTAGAAACAGCACTCTCCAAAGCTAAGAATACAGCATCCATGGGACCAGATGACATCCCAGGCTGTGTACTACATGAACTACAAAATGAACTGGTACCCCACCTAAGTGTCATGTTTAATCATACTGAAACGGAGTCAAAAGGCAACCACGAAACGAAACAATCGCCACCAGGAAGTCAGCCAAAGCTCTTTATTCCAAAACCAAGCAGACAAGGCTGTCACCAGCCACGAAAAAACATGTAAACGCCTTAATCCTCTGATAACAGACAGTATGCGTTTTCGTCAGATTCTCGACTTCTTCAGACAATCAGTACATTCAATTAACACAGTATATAAATATGTGTTATATGTGTTATATACATATATATATATGGTTCAAGGTTTGACAAAGCCTCTTGGCGAAAGTGCTTACCTTCACACGTGTCTGGAATAAAAGGATATTATTTTTACTTTGCCTTTGGATTTTATCTACCTGCTGTTGGAATTTATATTAAATACTATCACTGTTAAAGACTATACCTCCAGTGCATAGATATATGCTGAACTTTTGGTTCTGTGCTGGGTTGCTCCTGAGCGTTTACATTTATTACAGCTACTTTGTACTTTCTTGGCTACGGAGCATTTATCCCTTGGGATATGGCACCCAAGAAGAAATCTGTACCCAGCAAGTCACCATTCACCGATGCAGAAAATTAGGTCATTATCCAGGCCTTATGTCACCATGAAGCTTTTATCTTGGGGAAATGCAGAGGTGTTCAATCTGCCTGAGAGAAGATATAGCAGCAGGTGGTTGATAACATCAATGCTGTTGTAGAGCATGGGAGAAGTTACTCACAGATACAGCACAAGACAAGTGATATGATAGCCTCTGCCTTTCATAGGGTGGCTGCAGCTGGCTAGAAACAGGTTGCTACAGAAGGTGATCCAACTACTGAATCACCACTAACAAACATAGGAGTGAACTTGACAGAGGGTTCACACAGAATCTCAAGCAGATCTTCCAGAATAATTTCAATTAATCAATTGATGGTCAACGTTATATATACTGTGTTAATTGAATGTACTGATTGTCTGAAGAAGTCGAGAATCTGACGAAAACGCATACTGTCTGTTATCAGAGGATTAAGGCGTTTACATGTTTTTTCGTGGCTGGTGACAGCCTTGTCTGCTTGGTTTTGGAATAAAGAGCTTTGGCTGACTTCCTGGTGGCGATTGTTTCGTTTCGTGGTTGCCTTTTGACTCCGTTTCAGTTTGGTTGCATTTCCCACTTTTGGTTTTATCATGTTTAATCATAGCCTCACCTCAGGCTTCGTGCACACTGAGTGGCGCACAGCTACAGTTATCCCACTCCACAAGGGAGGAACCACCTTGGATCCCGGGAACTACCGTCCCATCAGTCTGACAAGCCTGATCTGCAAGGGCATGGAACGCATTATCATGGAACTTATAAACAAAGACATTGGCAACCTCCAGACACTGGACCCAACCCAGTTTGGGTTTGTGAAGGGCCAATCTTGTCTCCTGAATCTGTCTGACTTCTTCGAGTCGGTCTCCAGAGCTGTGGACGAGGGTAAGGAGGTCCACACAGCCTATCTGGACCTCGCCAAGGCCTTCAACACCATCCCCCACTCTGGAATCATAGATAACTTACTAAGCTGGGCATAAATCCCTACGTTACTCAATGGGTTGCCAACTGGCTTACTGACAGAACTCAGACTGTAAAAGTAGCCGACTCCAAATCCAGCTCCAGACAAGTGGAGTACCTCAGGGTTCAGTCCTGGGACCACTATTGTTTGGCATCTACTTCTTTGAAGTACAGGCCGACAATAAGGGACTATGGCTAACAAAGTTTGCAGATGACTGCAAACTGGGAGCCATTATTGAATCCCCAAATGATGTGGATATTCTACAAAAGGGCCTTACAGAAACAGAAGCCTGGTGCCAGAGCCATGGGCTCAAACTTAATGCCAAGAAATGTATAGTCATCCCCTTTGAAAAAAAAACATGTACCCATGAAATACCACATAGGTGGCAGGACACTAAATATCGAAAGTGTGATGAGAGACTTAGGGACACAAATGGACAGTGGTCTCACTTTCGATGACCACATCGCCACAACAGTCAGGAAATCCTTCTACGTGGCACACCTCATCATTAAGGGCTTTTCATCCAGAAAAAAGGAGGTCATTGTCCCACTGTACTCATCCCTCATTAGACCCATTATAGAGTATAATGCCCCATTTGGTATGTACCTCACAAGACATCTGCAACAGCTGGAAAGGCCACAGAAATACCTCACTAAAAGAATCACAGGCCTAAAGCAGATGCCATATGCTGACCATCTAAAAAAAACTCCAGCTATACTCTGTGGCATATCGTCTACTCAGAGGCGATCTCTGCTTAACATACAAGGCCATGTCAAACCCTGAGCTGTTGGACATGCTCCACTTAAAGAAATCCCAATCCCTCAGAGCCACACGCTCCAGGGATCTAAACCTTATCATCACAATGAACAAAACATGCTGTAGGGATAGGTTCCTAACCCAGTGACTCCCCATACTCTGGAAAAGACTGCCCATACATGTCAAGCAGAGCACCTCATTGGCCCTCTTCAAAAGGAAGCTTGATGATTGGATGGGAGATAGGAAAGTCGCCCCTGGGATCATGTCCGTTGCCCTGCTAGACAGGGGCCCAGAGAAGTAAATATTGTGGGAAAACATTTCCAGGGAATTGTTATGGCTGGGCTTGCATAGGCCTTGGGGCCGATAGTCTAGTACCAACCTATGAACCTAATGGCTCTCGTTTTATGAACATGCAACATAATAAGCACGTCTTTCAGTGCACTTTCATAAAAACTTACATACACCCCTTTACAACTTGCAAGCACTACATTATACACATTGGCCTTTGACATATATCTGCATTAGAAAAACTAAAATTAAATTGCTGTTATTAGAGTTCTCTGGGCTTCAGACAACAAGGGAGTAGTCTCCTATATATTTCTGCCTGCTTAATATAGCAATAATGTCTTCTTGCTCAGATTGTAAGTTTGTTTGCATACCCCAAAATCAAAGCATGTCAGAAAATGAGTAAGAGAACAAGCTTTTTGACTTCCTGACATTAAGTGTGCTTTCTCAACAATTGAATGGGAATCATAAAGTACAGGTGGTATAGCAGGGGAGCAGTGGGAAGTTCCCCTCAGCAAACAATGCTTTTTAATGATTTACTTCATAGCTCCCTAGTGTATAATTGCAATTGCTCAAGCAAATGTGCTTCAACAGTATGTATACTCAAGTAGTCAGTTATGAACAATATTTGCTAGGCAGCTGTGTTACAAGTTCTGAACTTTCAAGAACAAATAATTTCAGTGAAATGCCTATTTGCAAAGTAGCATTATACTGCAGTAATCCACTCACAACAAGAGAATTCTTTAGAATCCAGCCTTCAAACTTGTCATCAAACTAAAACACCAACAACAACATCCATACAGTTTACTCTGATTTCATTTTTGGTGCAAAGCAGTCTATTTCAGGTTCATCATCAATTTCAGAATGTTATGGTTTCAAATTTCTAGTGGTATCATATAAATTAAGAAAAATCTAACCAAGATTCTAATGGAGATCGGTCATGCTCGATATATATTTGGCAACACAAACTCAGTATGTATTTATCTGGGCCATTCTGTTTTCTCTTCTCACCACTGTTTCTTCATTTGTCCAGACAAAATGTGTGTGATTCTTTTTTACTTTAGTCTAGGACTTGCTATAAACCTACTTGCAAAAAAGCACTAGAGGAGGAAGGCAAAAAAAAGTCCTTTCTGGTATAAAATCTTTATTACCACAACGGCTGGTCACCACGAATACAGTACACTCCAAGGCACAAACGCTATGTCTCCACACCTGCGTTTTCGTTTCAAGCACTTCTTCAGATGCACTACAATCCAATGAATTTTAGCATGCCTTATATATACATAAAATGAGCTCAATTAGCAAATAACCACACCAAATTGGTAATTAATTATCTAATAATTAATAATACAAATCGTATTAAGCCAAACTAAAAAAAATTTTTTGTTTAAAAACTCATAATTAAAAAACTGTAAACACACTTCTCCTTACCATCAACAACTTTAAAAAGAACCTTAGAACAAATTCATATATAAAAATACCAATCTCAACATATTTATAAACACCTATCTTGTAAGTATGACCCGTTTCCATTTATTCAAGCCCTTTCACCCTTAGGTTTAAAATGTTACTAGGTTACGGTTCAGTGATCAATATTCAACCTAAGCCATGGAAGTCATGAGAGATCAATACTGGCTGATTTCTATTAAGGGAATTTCCAAAAAAAACTGTATTACCATACCATAGATCCAACTTTTATGTAAATACCTGAATGTTTTCTGCCTGCTTAATATCTAACAGAAGTGAATTCCATCTTCTTCCCACTCTAGATTAAAAATAAAAGATCTTCCAAATTTTGATTGAGACTTCTTACACTAAATATCCATTGCTCCTTGTATCAAAAATACTGTAAAAATTAAGTATTATAAGCAACATATCACCTCATTCTCTCCACACTTAAAGACTCAAATCAGTCTTCCCTTACTTGCCTATAATATGTGAAATACCAATGAAGTTTGCTTAGTCTCTCCTTATATGATAATTCGGACTACCCTTTAATCTTTTTTTGTGAAAAAGGTTTGTACCATTTTCATTCTTCTAATATCAGACAGAGTATGCACAAAAACATAACCATATTCCAAAAGCGGTTTAATAATTGTTCTACATACTGGAGCCACTACTATCTCATCTCTAGAAATAACTGTTCTAGGTTTTAACCACTGAGTAAACATTTCTTAGAATTTTATCCACTTAACCACAAAACCAAAACCACTATTAAGTTAGATACCCAGATTATCATATTCTTTACTGTGCTTAATAATACTATTACTGTAGGTGTATCCTATGTTATTTCTTCCTAAATACAACACTCTGCACTTTGACTCATTAAATCTCATTTCATGCTGCCCAATAAAACAATGCAAGTACTGCTGGAATTCATAATGAATAACACTGCTGATTTTTGAGGAATGCATGCTTTTTGTTAGTTTTACTTAGCTGGCAGTAGTAACAGTTTTGAATATTTCATCTGACAGAGGCAGTGAAATATTGTTGCAATATTTATTAGTTGAGAAGGAAAAAACAGAGCATAACAGTGGTTTCAGTCCCTTAATTACACATGGCCTGATCCAATAGCTTACACACTATTAGGCCCATTACACATTCATCTGGCTAAATGAAACAATAACACCACTCGTATCACACTTTGTGTTAAATGAAGCACAAATACAAGTGGTATCACACTTTGTTTATTGACCTGTACAATACAGGCCTTTAAAATCAGGCACCATATCAGAATGCACACAGTCTTTTTTTTTTTTACATAAACTGTACAAATATGCAAAAAGGAATAAATTAAAAGCCATATTCAAATAATCTACTACAAGTTCCTTGAAAGATACAAATGACTAAGGACCAGCTTACAAAATTAAATCTACTGTATCTGATATATACAGTAAGTTCATGCTTTGGAACAAAAAGCTGTCTGCAACATTCCTACTTACAATATATACAAAATGTAACAGTCTCCTCAAGAATGAAATAAAGAGCACCTTTCCATGAATTCCAGCATGGGAAGTACAAGATAGTAAGGAAATGAATATCATTTAGATTAATAATATAAAATAGCTACAATTCATAACCTGTAAAAAGTAAGACTTATTTTGAAACCAGCGTGTTCCAGTTGGACATAACTGAATGTTTCATCAAAATGAGGTAGCAGAACCCTCATGTGTAATTTGCATCACAACCTCTATGCTATAGGTAATTTTCATGATTTCTTTATCCTGACAAGATATACACTGCAAGTGTTGCTAAAAGAAATTATGCCCTTGGGGTTTTAATGCCCAACTATGAAGGCACTAAATGGGTCTAGCAATTTTTGTATCTTGTTTAAATACTGTTAATTCTAAAAGCAACAATATGGCTTCACAATATCTGATATTTAAAACACACCAGTTGAAAAAAAAACAGATTACAACTATTCAGACAGAAATTCATCCAAGATGTTTGTGCAATGTCCCTGATTATTGTACATTTGTTGCAACCTGCAGTGCTTTCAATAGACACCTGCATTAGCTGGAGCACTTCCATTATATATGGTACATCTGCTAACATTTGATGTCAAATACCTGGTTTGAATATTGTTATTTTTTTTAAAAAACTGATGGTAATAAAAAATTAAATGTTATCTCTGTCATGGAAGAATCATACAATTATTTTCTAGTTTACTGGAACTTGTCATAAAACATGCAGATGACCAAAGTAATAAAAGGTAGTTTTACGTGGAAATATCTACGACATTTCTAGTCTTACAAACCTACATCCTTCATCAGTACATGTGAAACAGTTTTTCCAGCAGTCATAAACAGGGCTGTGCTTTTGCTGTGGTCTGTTTAGGAGAATGTAATAAAACTGTCAATGTAAAAATGGCAGGCACTACAGTAAAATCACAAATCTTGTATTTTATATTAGAAACTTCAGATGTATCAGAGTTTAAACAAAATGAAATGCATTATTTTTGCAAGAAAGTGTTAGTCTAGGCTAGCTAAAGAAGTTAACTTGTGCAAACTTCCACTGTATGACATGCCTAGTCTCAAAAGCAACCGCTGGAATATCACACATAAGTTGGTTGATCACGAATGACAAGCATCAAGTGTGGTAGCTTGACAGGTAGTAGGTTAGGTATTTACATTATTCCCACACTTAAAGTGTGTTCAAGGGAACTTAGAAATGTACTTCATGTTTTTACATGAAATATTAAACATCAAAGGACAGGTCATATAGAAATACAAAACCAAGGAGGATTTATAAAAAAAAAGATGTCTGTGCAGCTTCTGTTGCAAAAGCACTGTCCTATTCCCAGAAACACTTAATCAGAGGCACACTGTTCGGCAAATCTTATGTGCCGCTGATTAAGCAATATATTCTTTCATTTTTCGTTTTTCAGAGTTAATTCACAGCATTGTTTTGACTTTGTGTTTTTCCATTTCTGCATAGTAATGCATAAGTAAAAAAGTATAATGAACCAAGTGCCATTTCATACGCATTATCACAAGCTTGTGATGCTAGTGCTTTGACGGATTGCTCACTAGAATGCAAACACTGAACATCACTGCCTTGTGATAGCACATGTAGCATTTTTATATGCTAGTGCATAAAAAGGTTTTATAAAATGGACATTTTTAAAGAAAATATTACTTTTAAAAAGCACTAGTGAAATTCAGGGGAAAAATAAAGAGCTACAGAAGAGTGAGCATACCAAAAAAAGGCACGCACAGAAAAACAGTGTAGAATGTGAGCACAGATTCCACAACAGTCACTTAAACTAATGTTCCGGGTTTTGAATCTTCATGCCACAATAACTGTTGTTCGCTGTCTTGAAAGCTATCTTCCAACTGACTCTCATCTGTGCTTTCCACATAAAATTGCTCCATGTGTGATCTAAAAAAAAAAATTAATAAAATTATACACAAAGAAAATAGCAAAAATACAGTGCTAGTGGGCAGAAAACATTACTAATTAAATAAAATCAATGTTTGGCTGAATTGCATGGACACTTTTAAATATTTAAAACATATAGCAACTGCAAATCTGTGATTATCAATACAGCAACAGCTTGCAACAGCTTATTAGCAACAAAAAGTAGTAGCAATATGGACTAAGATGGAGTTAATCACCGGATGAGTGGATGAGTGTATATTTCAACTCTCAAGATGTTTTCCAGAGTGGAAAAATGAAACATGCACTGACTATCTGAGTAAATCCCTTTTCTGTTACTTTAAAAACTATTTAAACAAGTTTTCTGCTGTCAGTTTCATTTTACAGTGATTTTTATAATTAATGCAAAATTAACACGAAAACAATTGAATACAAACTTTTTAGTGAAGAACTGTTCAGGGGAATACAGTATCATTTCTGTCAGAAAATAGTACTAACAATTGCATTACATGACTAGTTCATATACCGCATGGATAAAATGTGGACTCCTTAAGACAAAAATCAATAGTTAAATATTTACAGTAGAAGGAAACAACATAAAACATAAATACATAGACATTTACCAGAAAAAGTAGCATTGTTGCAAAGTTAATATGATTATTTTCATTAATAAATGCTGCTACTTTAAATATGATTTTGTGACTCAAATGAAAATTTGAAAATCAAAATATTCTTATAATGCCTAAACTACATTTCATACAAAGTATCTGCTTTTACAACTTTTGAAGGGAATGTCCACCACAAATTAAATAACAGCTCATCATAATGAAAAGCTTTGGTAGCACTGTTCCATTAATAGGTTCATGGGTAATTACTAGGCTAGCTTCCCTTGTGGGCTATTTTAAGCCTAGTCAATTCCCCTTTTTGTGCTTGAAACAACCTATCCCATTTGGTTATATATTGGCCTTACTCATCCCATGGTCAATAATTATATATTACCCCTAATGAGAATAACTAGGATCACACCATATATAATTTGAGGAGACCCATGCATGACATAAAGCGTTTATGAACTACGTCTGTCCACTAGTAGCACAGGGGGCAGTCCTGGGTAAATTTTCTGTTTCCCATTCATAGCTCTAAGTTGCACTTGAAAATGGACAGGAATGAACTTTGTTTTTTTTTTCTGGATGGGGAGTCTATTCCACAGCTACATTATTCACTGTGAGATATACTAATCCCCCCCAAACTGCTCAGTTGATGTTGCAGAAGATGTTTAGATCCCTGGACTGAGTATTTCTGATGCCAGCTGACATGGTGATGTGCAGTAAATCCATCAGTAATGGGTTTTAGGATGCCTTGTATGCCATATGCAGGTCACCTCTTAGCAGTCTGTAGAATACCATGTATAGTGACAGAGAAGTTGGTCCATGTAGGATATGTTGTTTAGGCCTTGCATCCTCTTACTAAGGTATCTCTATTGATGTTCCAGTTTTTGCATGTGTCTGGACAGATACATGCCAAAGGGAGTGCTATATTGAATGAGTGGCGTAATGAGGCCTGACTAAAGAGGGATAATGACATCCCTTGATCTAGACACAATCACTTTGTTTATAAGCTGTGCAATATAAGAGCACTTTCTTACAACAACAGACACATGCTGGTCAAAAATTAGATCACTGTCTACAAAAATTCCCAAATCCCTAACAACTGGGTCAACTCTTAGGAGCATTTTGTTAGTGTGGTAGTTCCCTGGGATAGATGACGTCAGAAAGGATACAATAATGCATTTTTCTGGCATTTAGTTTCAGTCCACGATTTTGGAACCAGTTATTTATTTGAGATGAACATAGGATGGCCAAGTCACTCGGGGATTCAATGACTGCTCCTAGCTTGCAGTCATCTACAGACTTAGTCAGCCACAGCCCTTTGGTATTGGCTTTTACTTCAGAAAAGTAAATGTCAAACAAAGAAAGGTCCCAGCACAGAATGCTGGGGGACACCACTGATGGCTGTTCTCTTTGTGGCTGTAACTTCCCTGTTTTGATTATCTGTAGCCTGTCTGTGAGTCAGTTGACAATCCAGTGGGTGACATAGGGGTTTATTCCCAGTTTATTTAGCTTTTGTACAATGCCTGAGCTGGGAATTGTGTCAAAAGCTTTGGCCAGGTCAAGATATGTGGTATGTATCATTTTGCCTTCATTTATTGCTTTGGTGACCTTTTTAAAAAATCCATCAGGTTGATTAACTGTGATCTGCCATTAACAAATCCAAACTGAGATGGGTCCAGTGTTTGGAGGTTCCTTGTGTCCTTACTGATTAGTTCCAGGATATGTCTTTCCTTGGCTTTGCATATGAGGCTGGTCAGTCTTACGAGTCTGTAGTTGCCTGGGTCTGTGAAAGGTCTTGTTTTGCAGGGTGATTGAAGTAGCGGTTCTCCATTTGCTTAGTACAAAACTTGTATACAGGCTGAGATTAAACAGTGCTATCAAACTTCATGATATCGTCAAGACTCATTGATGCAGTATTTTTGTTTTTTGATAGCACTTTTAGGGCTTGGTTTTGTGTGACAGCTGGGAGGTGAGCCAGTTTCACATACATCTTGAGAAACAGTTGGAGAGGAGAGAGGAGTAAACTTAAATCTAAATTTAATACCCAGCAAGTTTGCTATATCTTCAGCCTTAGTGTAGTATCATCATTCACAATCAGCTCACCACATTGCTCTGTTGTGCTTCTGAGTTTATAAACACGACTACAAAATGCCTTGTGATTGCCTTTGGCTTAGGTAGCTATTTTAGCCTCAAACTTGGCTTTGATGGATTTTATTAAGCTCCTGCATTGTTTACTTCAATGACAAGGGGTCTAACATTTTGGGAATTATTCTTATTTTTGGTCAGAATTTTTTTTCTTTTTATTATAAAGCTTGTTGATATCATGGTTCCAACATGTAGGTTTGTTTCTAGGGTTTGCAATGCATTTGTTCCTATGGGGCACAGCTGCATCTATGCAACTGTTTAGATGCTGGTAGAATGTGCTGGGTACATTTCTGCATACTCAGTGGAGTTAACTGGGTCTGGTCGGGGAATAGAAACTTGCCAATGCTTTACTCAGGAGTAGGTAGTTTGTCTTAAAGAAATATTTAAAGGAGACTTGGGTAGAAGGGATCTCTGGTTTCAGTTTTATGTTGAAGGAGACTGCTTTATGATCAGAACTAACAAGTAATGAAGATATGCAAGGGATGGTGCAAGATGCTCCCATATTAGTAAGGACAAGATCCAATATACTATTCTCACTTGTGGGTACCCTTACTAATTGTTCTGGGGTATTTGTATTGACAAAGTCCAGGACCTCTCTGTGCTTGTGTGCATTCTCCTTTCTCAGTCTACAGGTGGATAGTTTAGATCACCTAGGAAAATGGTATCTGGTTTAATACTGAGTGACAATAGTTCCTGTAGATAGGTGTTGCAGCTTTCTTTTGTTAAAGAGGGAGTTCTGTATCAAGCTAATATATGGTATGGGACCTTTCTGATGGTTATTTGGTCATGAAGAAGCTCTAGTGCATCATGTTGCTTTACCATCACTGATGTGAATCTTCTGGATGTAGATTGTGACACCTCTACTTTTTTCTCCTCCTGTGAAATAGCTGGTCTAAAAGTGTGGAAGGTGTTCTAGCCCTGCACACTGGAGTGTTCTCCACTATTTTAAACCATGTCTTAATAACTACAATGTAATGTAAATATATGTAATGGTCTTCTCACATACGTTTCTATATTGTGTGTAAGAAGAAAAAGTCCTATTTTAATTGGAGACTCAGGTTCACACTCTTTTTTTTTTGGCAAATTTAACTAATTTTTTTCAGAGCATAGCAAAAACAAAAAATAAGCAACTGGTCTAAAAAGTAGTCAAAACATCAACTTTTTACTATAGCATTAGTATTGTTAAACACACTACTGGAGCAATACTGGGTTCTCGATGTATGTTTTAGGACTATAAGTGCAGTCCTCAGAACAGCAATAATTTATTACAGGGAATTATATATAATAAGGCTGAAATTGCTGTAGCTCAGCTTATTTTATCTTCTGCAAGGCATAGTGAATCCCAGAATTAATATACATAAGCACTAGGGTGGGTGGGGAACACTGCAGGGGGAGGATTTTCATACTTCACTGTTCTGTTCTGAGGGTTGCACTTACTTTTAACAGATATTTGGAAGTAGCACTAAAGAGTTTCAGAATTACGACAGTGCACCAGCAAAGCTCAGGGCTGATAACTCTGCTGTCTCATGGAATCAAACATGTTTAATATATTCAAGAGTATTACAGTAAGAAGTTGTACAGTGCAAAATAAACTTTTAAGCAGTAAAAATAATCCCCCACACTGGCTGCACAATAAAGGAAACCACCAAGATTAGCGAACACAATTTATTATTACTTTTGTCTCAAAAAGACTTTTTCAGAATAAAATAACCATACAACAGTTACTGCTTAAATATCAAATCCTTAATTAAATCAATAAACCAATTAAAAAATGTTACACTATTTAAAGAGCCAAAGTAAAAAAAACACACTAACACACAAAAACATATAATTTTAAAACGTTCAGCCTTCTATTCTTTAAAAAGCATTTAATGTTTACAGAATCATTAATGCTGGGTAATTTGTCAGCTCCCAGCCTAAGCTGTCACATGGTTTCTTTTTGTTCAACAAGGTCCTTAAAAGAACGACCCTTAATATTCTCCACTACATGTTCTAAAACAGAAAATAGGAACTTTTTGTAACCACAAATTTTATAGAATGTTTAAATAATGCATTGTTGGTATTTTTAGTTTTAATACAATAATAATGTTCCTTAAATTCTTTTGCTCAAAGTCCTTGCAGTCATACCTATATAAAAATCACTACAGGAAGAGCAAATAGCAATATAAACAATACCCCATGTATTGCAGTTATATACCCCATCTATGGGGATAGTCTGATTCAAATGGGGTAGTTCAACATAAGGTCCTTCCATGAAAAATCTACAAGAAGCACAAAACCAACACTTATACATCCTATTATTGTGTCTACCTATTTGGATGTGTTTTTTGGCAAAAGTATCAAATTGTAGACAATTTTTAAGACAATTAGTATTTTTGTATGTAAACCTAGGCTTGTCACCAACAACTTTAAATAAATCAACATTCCCCCTTAAAATATTCCAATTCTTACTTATAATAGAGCTCATACTATTCCGATCTATAGACATGTCTAAAACACAAGAAATACCATAATCTTTAGTGGCATTGGCTTTGTCATCACCTGAATTATGTTTGAAAAAATTAAATCCACTTAATAAAATAGGGGAAAATCAGAAGTCCTGCTTCTCTTGATTTCATCGGCCAATTTGTTTAATAATTCTAAGGGATAGTTTCTCTAAAAACAACCCTTGAATGAAAGTGATTTCATTCTCAAAAACATTATCATCAGAAATCATGTGAGACACATATAAACTGGCCTTTAGGAATGTTATTTTTCATGAAAAAAGGATGGTTGCTTGAATAATGTAAATAACTGTTAACGAAAGTTTCTTTTCTATAAATACCACTACTAACCTTGTGGTTGTTCCATGTCAAAATAGCATTTAAAAAACGAACAGACAAACCCACACTTCCTAGGGTAAAATTCAAAAATTCAGAGGAACTCTTTATAACTTCACAAAAAAAGAGTAACTTGCTCCATATCACCCTTCAGGATGAAAAAAAGGACGTCCACAAATCTGACATAAAAAACAATATTGTGCTGCTCCAAAATGGGTTTCAGAATACTTTGTTCCCACCAGCCAAGCACAATATTGGCATAGGCAGGGGCCGCTGCTGACCCCATTGCCACTCCTCTCAATTGTTTATAAATTATTTCATTAAACAAAAAATAATTATTGTTAAACACGAGATCCAAGAGGGTGCACAAAACAAAAATGTTATCATTCGTGACGTGCAATAGACCCCAAAAAATGGCTAACAAAATCAATTCCTTCATCATGTGGTATGCTAATAAACAATGACTGAATATCCACCATGAACACTATATTTTTACTAGGATCAAAAATTTTGCTGAAGCTGGCCTAGTAAAGCATTACTAATAAATGAAAAGTACTATCCCATAAAAATAAACCCTAGGATTCAATAACGCCTGCACTAAGTGTACTCCATTCTGAGTGAAGCGAAAGACCAAATTATCATCATAACAGCTACAAACAAATGCAATCTGAGGGTCATGCTGCTCAACGCTAGAAGTCTAAATCTCAAAATGCACCCGCTCAAAGCACTCCTTAAAATGGAGAACATCAACATTTGTGCTGTAACAGAGACCTGGTTCTAGGCAGCAGAAAGCACCCCTGCACTACCAGGCTATAATTCATTCCACACCTTTCGGTCCCAGAACTTGGACCGAAGCTCCAAGGGCAGTGGTGTTTCCATATTCATAAAGGATGCACAAACCTCCAGACTGGTAGCCTAACATAACGCATCAGAGATACTTCAGGTGCAGGTAACATTGGGTAAGACAGCAATTCAGGTTGTAGCCTGTTATAGGTCCCCAACCATTTCCCAAGACTCGCACTCCACATTCCTAAGCACACTGGAGAATATTAGGGTCCAACCTAACACTCTCATACTGGGAGACTTCAACTACCCCTCCATTAACTGGGAAAGCTACTCATGTACCAATGCACTTGCACAATGTTTCCTGGAATTCATTAATTCCAATGCCCTGGACCAGCTCATTCTTACCCCCACTAGAGGTAGCATCATCCTTGACCTGGTCATTACTAACATGGGCGACCGCTGCTCTACACCAATAGTCAACTCCTCCCTGGTTAGATCCAACCACAAACTAATCACCTTGAAACCCCCCCTCCCAAAAGGTAACCACTATGAAAAATTTCTCCAAAGCTAACTGTGGGCTCCTAAAAACAGAGGTGGCTAACTTCACAGCACCCATGCAAATGGAGAATAGTTGCATTACCGCCGGATCATACACCAATGCACTGTACGAACACGTACACAAATGCATGGATCTCGTCATACACAATAGAACCAAGACGCTCTCCTCCAAAAAAAAGGAAGCCAATCTGGTGGTTCCCTGCCATAAACAAACTCTACAACAGATGGAGGAAACTGATGCGGAATAAGGTGAAATCCCAAGACTGGAAAAACTCCCTTATCCAGCCTCAACAAAAAGCTGAGATCCCTCATCAAATCCTCTAAAGCTAGGTATGAAAACAGAATTGCAGCAGATAGTAAAGACAACTACAAGGCCTTCGATACTTTTGTAAAGAATCTCCATGGCAATACCCAGATTTGCTCTGAGCTACTGCAAAATGGTACCTCCTATACCGAGCCAACAGATATTGCCAACATACTGGCCGACAGATTCAGTGCCAACTTTACCCCCCCCCCGCCAAAGGACCAATCACAATACCAGTAGATTGCCAGGCACCCAGTATTACTGCTGCACAGGTTAAAACAGCACTGTCCAAGGCCAAGAATATAGCTTCTATGGGACCTGGCAATATCCCTGGCTGTGTTCTACATGAACTACACAGTGAACTGCACCTCACCTGTGCCCTGTTCAATCACAGCCTCATCTCAGGCTTTGTCCCTACCAAATGGCGCACTGCTACAGTCATCCCTCTCCACAAAGGAGGAGCGACTACCAATCCTGGGAACTATCGCCCCACTAGTCTGACAAGTCTGATATGCAAAGCTATGGAATGCATCATCACGGACCTAATAAACAAGGATATAGAGAATCTCCAAACTCTGGATCCCACACAGTTTGGTTTTGTGAAGGGTAGATCATGCCTGCTCAACCTGGTTGACTTCTTTGAGTCAGTCACCAGAGCTGTGGATGAAGGCAAGGTGGTTCATACAGCCTACCTTGATCTGGCCAAGGCCTTTGATACCATTCCAAGCTCAGGAATCATAGAAAAACTCACTAAGCTAGCCATCAACCCCTGTATCACTAGGTGGGTTGCAAACTGGCTCACAGATAGAACCCACAGTGTCAAAGTAGCTGACCCTGCGTCTGCTCCTGTTTGGTATCTACCTCTCTGAACACACGAAGGGACTCTGGCTGACAAAGTTTGCAGACAATTGCAAGTTGGGAGCTATTATTAACTCCCCAAGTGATGCTGACATCCTACAGAAAGGCTTCACTGAGACCAACGACTGGTGTCAGAACCATGGCCTTAGGCTCAATGCAAAAAATGTGTCATCATCCCCTTTGGGAAAAACCCAGGTCCCGTGAATTACCACATCGATGGTAGTCCACTGAACACAGAAGGTGGTATATGAGATCTGGGAATACAGGTTGACAGCAACCTCTCTTTTGACCACCACATTGCCACTGTAGTCAGAAAGTCCTTCTATTTGGCACATCTCATTACTAAGGTTTTGCATCCAGGAAGAAAGAGGTCATTGTCTCCCTCTACGCTTCCCTCATTATGCCAATCATCGAGTACAATGCCCATTTGGTATGTACCTCACTAGACACCTGCAACAACTGGAGAGGCCTAAAAAGTACCTCACAAAGAGGATCCTAGGCCTTAAACACTTGCCTATATGGACACACTCAAAAAACTCCAACTATTCTCTGTCTCATATTGCCTACTTAGGGAAGATCTCTGCTTGTCTTACAAAGCCATGTCTGACCAAGCTCTGTTAGAAATGCTACATCTAAAGAAATCCCAATCCTTGCACACCACACGCTCCAGAGACCTCAACCTCATTACCACAATCAACAGAACATGCTGGAGGGACAGATTCATAACCCAGAGACTGTCCATGCTACGGAATAGACTTCCCATACATGTCAAACAGAGCATCTCACTGGCCCTCTTCAAGAGAAATCTTGATGAGTGGATGGGAAATAGAAAATTCACCTCGGGGATCACTCCAGTGGCTCTACTCGACAGAGGCACTGGGAACTAAGGTTGGGTGGCACGATGCCTGGGTAATCCTATGGGCTAGGCTTGTAAAGGCTCCATGGCCATTAGCCTAGTACACACCTATGAACCTATGAACACAGGCACAACTCACTTCTTCCTCCTAATTTTAGTTTTTCACTGATTTTTTTGCAGCTTTAAATATCGAGGGGATTCATAAAGGTTACCACAAAGCGTAGATTACATGTACACTTAGTGTAATCTTTCTGAGTGACTAGAATGCACAAAAATGTGGTAGGGATGTTCTTGAATACAGATCATATACACTTAGTGTAGGCGTTAATGAATCTGGCCCACAGTGTATTCTCCAAGGCTACTGCAAAGCTAATTTGCCAGTTGGTCTAGTCTTGTAGACATAAGTTACACTTGAATTGGGTCAGAGAGGGACTCTGTGTCACATAGATGAAGAGCCTGTTAGAGAAACGCAGTAGTCTCTGGGATATATACCTGTCAATCCAGCAGGTCCTATTTATATCACACGCAAGGTTTAAGTCTTCAGAATGGGTAATTCTGGTGCTGTTTGTTTTTCTGATATGTAGGAGGTCCATCAGAGTGAGGTCTGACAATGCTATGTTTGCCAGGCATAGATCTCTCTTCAACATCCTGTAGGAGAATACAGGGATAGGGGCTTGAGGCGGTCTGCATAAGACATTTTACTTACACCCTGTATTCTTTTAATGAGAAACCTCTGTGTAAGTTCTATTTGTTGGATATGCCTGGTTAGATACATAACAAAGGGGGCATTGTATTCAATGATAGGTTTGATGAATAATGAATACACTGGAACAATGACATCATTGGACCTAGATGCCATACCTTTGTTTATAAATTGCACAACATAGAATGATTTCCTCACTACTGAAGACAAGTGATGGTCAAAGGCTAGATAACTGTATATGTGTGTCCCCAAGTCCCTGACTACTGGGTCAACTTTAAGGGGTGTGCTGTCAATATGATAGTTACCAGGGATGGGTGAAATCCTGAAGGATACTATTATGCATTTCTTGGCATTTAGTTTTAGTCCGTGGCTCTGACACCAGTTGTTTGCCTGTGTCAGCCCTTCCTGGAGAACATCTGTGTTGGAGTGGGATTTAATGACAGCTCCTAATTTGAAATCATCTGCAAATGTAGTCAGCCAGAGACCACTGACATTGGCCTTGACTTCAGAGAAATAAATATCAAAAAGGAGTGGTCCAAGGATTGACCTGTCTGGGACTCCACTTGTCATTTGCCTCTTTGTAGAGGTGGACTCCCAAATGTTAACATCCTGGGAGCTGTCTGTGAGACAGATGGATATTCACCGGGTGACATGTGGGTTTGTACCTAACCTTCTGAGTTTGTCAACAATGCCTGAGTGGGTATAGTGTCAAATGCCCTGGCCAGGTCAAGGTAGGCGGTGTGAACCATTTTGCCCTCATCCATTGCTTTGGTGATCTTCTCAAAGAAGTCTGCCAGGTTGAGTAGGAATGACCTTCTCTTCATGAAACCAAACTGGGTTGGTCCAGTGTCTGTAGGTTTACTATTTCATTATTGATCATTTCCATGATAATTCTTTCCATGGCTTTACATATAAGACTAGAGAGACTTGTGGATCTGTACTTTCCATGGTCTGTAAATGGCCCACCTTTGTGAAGATCGATGACTGTTGCTGTTCTCCATCCATGAGGAATGAAGCCTGTCAGGAGGCTACAGTTAAAGAGCAACTCCAGAGGCCATGACAGGTCTTGTTTCATGCTACTTAGAAGGCATCCTGGGATATTGTCTGGGCTCATTGATGCAGTGTTCTTGGTCTTAGAGAGAGCATTAAGGACCTGTTCCCTAGTGATAGCAGAGGCATTTATATTTGATGGTATTGCCTGAGAGAAGGTTGAGGGAGAGAGAGGGGTAAAGTTGGAGATGAAATTGTCAGTCAGTAGGTTTACTATATCTTCTGGCTCAGTATAGGTAGCTCCATTTACAATGAGCTCTGGACACAATTGTGTATTGCCTTTGAGGTTGCGGACATAGCTGAAGCATGCCTTGTGGTTGTCCTTTGCCTGGGAGGCCAAATTTACCTCATATTTGGCATTGGTACACTTTATTTGTCCTCCGAGTTGTTTGTTTAGTTTGATGAGAGTGCTTTTATTCAGCTGGGTAGTCTGCCTCCTAATTTTGCCATGATTTTCTTCCTTCGTTTATACAGCCTATTGGTGTTGTGATTCCACCATGGTGGCTTGTTTTTTGAGTCAGTTCAGAACCTATGAACACAGGCAACGCCTGGTGGGTATAGGTACCTCGATGTAGCTACTGACATGCTTGTATAGGGTTTCTGTGAACAGTTCTACATAGGCAATAGTGTTCTCAGGGTTTATGGGGGGCTTAAATTTTGCCAGGTTATCACTTAATAGCAGAAAGTTAGCCTTAGAGTAGTTCCTGAATATTCCAGCGTTAGGTCTAGGTTTTATTTTTACTTCAAAGGAGACCATTTTTTGGTCTGACCTTACGAGCGAAGACATTACACTACGGGGTATGCAGCCCTCTCCCATATTAGTGAGGACCTGATCCATTATGATTGCACCCCTGGTTGGTGTATTGACAATCTGGTCCTGGGAGTTTGTGTTTACAAAATCTAAAAATCTCTGTGCCTGTACGTTTGGTGACATATAGGATTACCAGTTAATAGTGAGATAATTAAAGTCACCCATGAATATGATATTGGGTTGGATGGTTTTTCCAACAAATTTAAATACATGGTATGGGTTTCCTGTGTCATAGAGGGGGACCTATAGCTTGCAAGGAACTGGTACTGGAATTTGCCTATGGTCATTTGAACATGGAGTAGCTCAAGTCCATTGTCCTGTTTGACCAGCCTTGAGGTATAATTATTTTTGATGTAAATCAGGACACCTCCACCTTTAGTCCCTGTCTGTATAGTAACGGATATAAATGTGTGGAAGGCATCACAACCTAGCACTGGCGGTGTGCTCTCAGTGGCTTTAAACCATGTCTTCAGCATTCCCTAGGGTGAAGAAATCTTCTCGAGAGTGGAGATTTTTGTTTAGACTCTTAGCATTCAGCAGTAACACCCTTAAATTTTCTTGGTTTTGATTTGCTATGTCAGAATTACTTTCAGTTTGGCATTGTCTAAAAAAGGCACTATGAGGGAAGACAATGTTTTAGATAATATTCAAAAGCCTGTACGGGAGAGGTGCAGACCAATCCCTGGCAAAGCAGTGTGGTCTGTTGATTATTTCCTTCCATGCTGACAAATACTGCATCCCCCTTAGAACGACACCAGAAACTAAGCCAATTATTAAAGTCATTCATCTTTTGTTTGTATTGTGGCATCATCCTTGGAGAAGGTAAATACTGCACAATGCTAGGCTCATACCAGCCTGGGACACATATTCCGAGCGCTCCATTATGTCTGTCTTCATTGTCTTCATATAGTCTAGGGAGGTATGTCTTGGGTCATTTACATCCACATTTATTTATTTATTTATTTTACATTTGTTGACCGGGATTGTCTGACTGAGCTGAAGAGCCCTTTTTCATCGGAGGCCTGGGGAGAAAAGCTCCATCATAGTATACAATTTTCAATATAAATTAGCATTAAACAACAATGTTACAGGATTATTACAAGCCATTAAGCAGCATTACAATCTTATAATCAGGAGTATAGCATAACTATTTCAAGATGTATAAAAAGAAATATGTCATTAAGATGAATATAGTTTTTGGGGTAAGTGGTTACAAAAACCCAGTTTTATCATAATGTAGTTGCATGAAGGTAAGCCAGTTACACTAGAATGTTTCTCTGAGGCGATTTGCTTAATAGATTTTAGAAGACAGTAGAATGAGTAGTCAAGGAAGATTAGACAGAGCTAGTGAGAAGAGTGAGTTAAGGGCAGAAAGTAGATTAAGGTATGAGAAGTAGGGGATGCTAAGGAGGGAGAGTGCAGTGGCAGGACCAGTGACTTTTAAAGTGCTCTTTGGCGGCTGCCTTAAATTGTTTAGGATGTGTAATGGTCCTGATTTCTAGTGGGAGCCTGTTCCAGGCAATAGTGGGGTGATAGCTGTACATGTTGCATCCAAATTTAGACTTGGGTTTGTAAATTTGTAGTAGGACTTGGTTAGAGCTTCAGAGAGGTGTTGAGGGAGAATAATGGGAAATGAGAGCAGATAGTGCCAGGAAGTAGGAAGGCTGGTATAGGATAGAATGGATGATCTGGAGCTGACAGAGAAGAAGTTGGTGGGGTAATGTAAGCCAGTTTAGGTGTTTAAGAGAGAGAGAGACAGTGATTGGATTTTTAGGTTTGTTGGGCAGCAATTCTAGCTACCTTGTTGTAGGTAGATTCAAGTTTGGTCAGGAGTGCTAAGTTAAGATTTGTGAGAATTTGAGAATTCTACATTAGACTGGGTAGAAGGTAGGTAAGAGAGAGAGTAATTTTGGCTTCAGAGGTAAGGAATTTCTTGTTACGGTAAAGGAGCCCTAGTTTTGAATGAGTCTTTTTGATGCAGCTATTTAAGCTGATCGTCAATGGTTATGCCTTAGAGCTCAGTGCTGGATTCTACCTGAATGGGAGTGTTATTAAAGGACTGTATGGAAAGGAGGGTTTAATACTGCTGAGCTTTTTAGGTAGGAAGAGTAACAGCTTTGTTTTTTAGGGTTAAGGATGAGCTGGTTGTTGGAGAGCCATGTTTCAACTAAGTTAAAATTGGACTATGGACTATGACTGAGTAATACTGGTACTTGTGGTCCAATGACCTGAGTATGTCTGTAATGTGGTGGATCCTAGCCCCTGATAAGCAACCAACCATGACTTTTCCTTACTCAGCCTGGTGAGAGGGACATCAGTGTGTTTCATGCTGGATTCTCCAATAACCACAATATTGGACTGTATGGTGGCTTGCCTTATGGGCTGAGAAGTAGAGGCTCCATGAGATATGACTGTATGTGTTGATGTGGGTGTTGTTTTGAAAGAGTGCATTCTGCTGAGGGTATATGTTATGTGTACTTCATCTAGGAGGTCTTTGGGGTTTAGGAAGGTTTCATTTAAGTGCCTCAGCATATGTAAGTTTATATGTTTGCTTTGAATTGTGTGTGATAGATGCAGTGTGTGTACTACTGCAACCTTATTGATATTAGGAGTATTTTTATACGAGATCTTGCCTCCAGTGACATTGTGTAAATATATCTCTCACATACCATATCAGTTTGTTTGAGAATTAACTGGTTATCAGTAAACATGAGGCAATTTCTAGATCGTCTCATGATGCCCATATCCACCAAGCTGGTAATGGAGATATTGGGAAAGTTCATATCCATGGCAATAGACCCTTTTTATTGATTAGACAGTTGGAGTGAGAATATAAAGCAATTTCAGGAATATCCAGTTTGTAACTCTGTGAACAGTGTTTGCTACTGCAAACTAGTTGCCCTGTGTGCAACTAGGAATTGGTGAAATTTCAGTTGTGCTTTTACAGGAAAAATATCACTCAAGGTGTCTGTGTCTTTACAGGACACTGCCAAACACCTGAGGGGAAACTAATAAATAGACCCTGAAAATTTAAGGATGAAGTATTTAGACGGATATTCTGACGTTAGAAACAAATCAAATCAAACAGTACTTACCGAAAACAAAGAATCAGCTTGTCAAGAATGTTGAAAATGGGGGAGTCACATGACTGGCTACTGTCTGGTTACTACTAGTGCTCGTCTCACCACAGTTTCACTCTGCTGGGATACAATACTCCTTTGCTTTTTCCCTCACCAGACGCAAAACATTAGTACCAATCCCAAGATGAGAAGCAGGCCACAGCTTGTCACTGCACTGATTTTACATGCATACACTGCTGTCTTTCAGTCAGTTTTAAGTAACATTTCATGCCGTTCGATGACTACTTAAAACACAAACAATGCAAATGCCACAGAACAGACTTTCAAAGTGCTTTTTACTGCTGCTTCTTTTTAGAATGGCTAAACTGTAGTCTTTTGTGAAGCCTGAATTTGTACTACTTTGACTCATCTCCCATCCCCCTTCACATCTAACTTCCCTAGTTGTCAAAGTGCTAAGGGTAATTTGAGCTGTTACCTACTGTGATTGACAGCTCACAGCAGGAGACTTGACTCATGTACTGTTTCTTTGTTCTAGCCTTTACTTTCTGTATGGGTAGGGGAAGGACCAGAGAGCTGTGACATCACAGCATGGATGGGTTTTTAGGATGGTAGTGATGATGTCAGTTTGAGGAGGGAAATGGCCAGAAAACTGCCTGTATCCAGTGGCCTTGATGACATCAGTGAATTGGAGACTTTTCCAGGGCGGGACAAAAGTTTTTTGAAAGTGAAACCAACACAGTACAGTAAGGTACTGTTCTAGTGGAGAGAAACAGTCTATTTGAAATGCTGTACTGTTGTTTATTCATTGCAGGGATAGTAAATAGGGAGAAAAAAGATAGAGAAGTTGAGCATGTAATAATAGAATCCCACTGTTGTCCTTTAAGTAATTAGATATGAAAGAGGGAATAATTTAAGCTTTAGCTAAGTGGAGAGCCACTAATTTTAAAAGAGATAGATTAAAAGGGGGTGGGCACTTTGTTTTCTGGTTCTATGTAATACAGTGGGATGGCCAATACATTTAAATAGTTGAAGGGGAGTGATTTCATAAAATGGTAATTTTGTGCTTACTCGCAACAGCCCATAATGAAAGGGAAAGGGAAGGAGATATGTAGTCAAATTACTGTTAAGGGGCGGCCAACTAGAAAGACAGTTGAGTTTAAGAACAGAACAGCACCAGGGTAGTAGCATGGTAAGAATTTCTGTGTGATTCACAACAGACACAGCTGCGGTCTCTTTCCTAGTTTTAATACGCAGTTAAAAGCAGAACACAAGTAAAACACAGTGTAAAGAAAACAAATCACAACACACAAAACAGAAGTGGGCAATAAAGTAATACAAGAAAGGAAAAGCAAACTTAACTTTTCCTCACAACAATTTGTAGCAGAGTCTGTGTGAGCTTTTCTAGTAAAGCTTTGAAATGTTTTATTTTTGCCCCTTAAACAGAACGTTTAGTTCCCAGCTCCACCCTCACTTCACAGATAATTAACCTTAATTGATCTGTTCTATCTTCTGTGTGATCAGAGAGACAGCTGTGGTCACTTTCCTATTTTAATAAGCTGAGTACAAGTAAAATACAGAAAGAAAAAAAAAAGAAAACAAATCAGAACACATAAAATAGAAGAAGGCAATAAAGTAATACAAAATACAAGAAAGCGAGAGCAAACTAACCTTTCCCTTACAGCAAGTTGTAGCAGAGTCTGGGTGAGCTTTTCCAACATTTAAGAAAGGAAGCTGAAGCAAGCAGCTCCTGGATTAGACAGTCTAAAACTGATAAGAGCCATAGCTTGTTTGTGCAAACAAGCTTTTGAGAAAGTGACTGCTGTCCTGATATGCTGAAAGCAAATGTTTGCTTGTCTGTGTGGTGATGACAATGTTTAAATATAAATAGACATTTTAAAACTGTTTTGCCACTTAATGGTGATCAACTTATTTTCATTTTCAGCAGCCAGAAATATTTCTGTTTTTAAGTGGCTATTGGACTTGGTAGGATATAAAGTAGTTAACTTCCCAAAAGGAGCAGGGTGCACCAAACTGGGAGAAAAAAATCTTCCGACTGTTGTCATATTAGTTATTTTTGTTTATGCTGCATGCTTAAGGATGAAACTGCAGCAAATGAAAATGATGGCCAGTTGGTAACAGAGAACCCACTAGTGAAAAACTTTAGTTCTACAGCACTGGGAATTATTACATGTATCCTCATCCAATCTAGGTAAGAACATTTTAAGGATTGCACTTACAAAAGACATTAGTCTGTAGAGACACCTTCTGTTGAGTCACTGTAAGTGACATGTAATTTGCTTAAAGCAGCCACTGAAATGTTGATAATATTTAATGTGCTTGTTGCTCTGTCCTTGAGAGTGATACAATTCTCCACAAATTCACAATATGCATTTTTTTTCATGGTAACAGGCACATTTTGCAAAGGAGTGAAGTATTCCTTTCAAACTGAGAGCCATTTACCTACGACTGGCTCTCTTAACAGTGTCAAGTATTATCTTATTTGACAATTGATGCTAGTATTTAACATTTGCCAATAAAAAGTAAGATATGGATCCCAGTTAACCTAGTAGAATAACTTTATTTATGTCATTCAAGGCAGTAAGAGTACTATTTCTTATACATGGCACACTGATAATGTAACTTATAACTGCACATCTGATAAACCTGTATGCACACATACAAACAGAAACACAAGTACCAGTGGTAAATATAGACAGCTGAACCATTTCTCCTGTCCGTTTTTCTTCCCCTCAGATAAGCCATTAGTTAAAGGTAATCAAAAGCCTACATTCTGGATTTCCTGCCCATGATTACAATGAGATCTCACAGTAATACACCCAACAAACATTCATGTGATACCACAGGAGTATTCTTTCTTGTATTTATATATGCTAACTTCAATGACACACAGTCATGGAAAAAGAGAAACAGTACCATAAACATATGCAAAACTGTTTGATGGCTGCTCAAATTAGGAAGCTAGGATTGGAGAAACATATTCCATGAGACACTACTCCTCAAATGTTAGACAGTCTTTTCTTATGTCTGTACCATTCAGTCCTAAGGTTTAAAACTGTTTCTGCACCCACTAAAAGAAGAGTGTTTCTCAATGTCTAGACAAGTTCAAATGAGATACAAAAGGAGGTTTTAAATACACACATACATACACAGAAAGAAACAGGGGTCTTACTATCTAGCTTACAGAAAAATTACAATTTTTGCCTTGATGAGATCTTAATCATGTTTCTGAGTAAGTCCAAAAACATTCCCTTGCTGTTATAAGTATGTCCTATAACATGTTAACTTTATACATTTTAATAATTAGCAAACTTTTCTTTACAGTATGAACAGTTTACTGTCACCCACTTCCTTGTTATTATTTTGATTTGTCTTACTGCTATGCCAATTATCTGTTTATGAGCAATAGGTGTAATTCTCGACCTTCTAGAATTACTTCTGTAAGTTAATCCAATGTAAAGAACCCCCAAATCCGTTTATTTTCTATTTTGTGAAAGCAGATTCCCCAAAAAATATAGCAACTGAGAACAGCCAGTTAGGATCTGTATGCAGCTGTAACAAGTTCGTTGTCAAACTCTGAAACCTCTTTCACCTGCCTCTGTATTTCACGAGCTGTGCCTCACAAGAAACTCGTAATGCTCCATACAGGGTCTCACTAACTACATGCATAGTGAAAAAAAAAATTCCTTCTTTCTTTGATAAGCATTTGAAATGTTGGGACCCACTAGAGTGAGCCCCAAGATATGGAAATTGAATGGCCAAAAGATCGGACTTACATACACTAGGTCTGAGAAGACATTTCTTGGAATATTCCATTTTCTTTGATGTTTAGCAAGCGATCTTGGAGTTGGCATATCTACGTTCAGGGGAGGGGGTTGGGGGACTTGCTCTATATATGAGAGACTGCAAGGGGTGTTAGAACAATTTTCAGAATTCACTCTTCTTTAGTGTTTTTGGTGTTTGGCTTGTTGGTAAGTGCTGACATTTCATTTGAGAGCCTCTTTCTTCTAGTACTGTTCAATACATCCAAATACACCCTACTGACAATGGAGTGTATGGGGATGCACTGAATAAAGCAGCATACAAAAAAAAAGCACAGGCCTTATTGATATGAAAGATGTAATTGCTTGTGAGCATTAAAAATTCATCCAGGAAGAAGGCTATGGTAAGCCATTTTATTGTTCTAACTTGCTTAAGTATTTCCTCATTACAGCCTAAACATCAAAGGTTTACACACTTCATATATTAGTTAAATGCATGCATATATCACTCTTACAAGCTACTTGTAGGAACCAAAATACAGGTGTATGTCCATAATTTAAATACTTCAATCCTATTTCAAAAAAAAAAAAAAAAAAACATCTGGAGAAATGTTTCTAAAACCAGCTGGCAAAATATCAGCCTGATCTATAAGCCACATGGGGAACTATGAAGCTACTCTTGTGATGTCACTTTGGAACTACCAAAAATTATGTGCAAAGGGATCACTATTAATTTACAGCAAATTATGTAATTCTCTGGTTCTCCTAATATGCCACATATGTACTTGATTGTCTGTTACTTGAATAGGCAAATTGATAAAAGGACTAATTTCAGTCACAACATAGGCCAATACAGCAAAAAATATTTTAAGTAAATGAGGTACAATAGCTATACAGGTTTAGATACTACTCTGTGGCAGAACTGGTGTATTATAGCAATAACCCACACCTGGGTGTGGGTAATGCTGGATTTACCCACAATTGGCGTGGTTTGGTCACGAGGGTGAAGCCCAAGTGGCCAAACAAAGCCAACTGTGGGTAAATCCAGCATTACCCACACCCAGAAGTGGGTTATTGCTATTAAACAATGACATTATTTAAGAAAAAAAATAATTACTTTTCTTAAATAATGGCATTGTATAATGCCTCCTTGCTGCCCTTCCGCAGCTGTCTGGTATTCTGCGGCAGTTCTGATGTACTGCACATGCGTATGCCTAAGCAGTACATCAGAGCTGTGGGCAAAAGCAACGGAGAAAGCAAGATCTCCGTTGCTTTTTACTGTTTCGCTATGTTAAATGGGTTTAACATAGCGAGACAGCTTTAAAAAAAGCAACGGAGAATCTCCGTTGCTTATTTTAAAGCTGTCTCGCTATGTTAAACTCATTTAACATAGCGAGACAGGTTTAAAAAAAGCAACGGAGAAAGCAAGATCTGCGTTGCTTTTTACAAACTGCCTCGCTATGTTAAAGGAGTTTAACACAGCAAGACAGGTTTAAAAAAAGCAACGGAGATCTCCGTTGCTTTTTTTAAACCCGTCTCGCTATGTTAAACTCCTTTAACATAGCGAGACAGTGTTTTAAAAAAGACTTATACTAATGGAAAAAGTCCGGGCGACCAGACCTTTTTTCATTAGTATAAGTCGATTTACAACGTGACCAATCAGCGTGCATGTTTTGGAATATTAATGGGGGGTCATGGTATAATAAACAGTACGCACTGTTAGAGAAGCAGTCTGCCACTAGATACAGAAGGCCTTACAATACATGTTAATTTAGAATTATCCACACTATCTGGTGTGAAAGCTATTACTATATGAAATGAATCATAAAGCTTCCCTCACTGAGGTTCATGCAGAACAAAAGACCAATTCAGAGAACCTTTGGCTTAATCATAAGGAGTAGGTTCAGTACAGCACAGGATGTAATGGTTATTTTAAAGTCATAAAATCATTACATGCTCAGAGGAGGCTATATGCCAAGTGACCCCCCCACACCTTATTGTCAAAAAGGTTTTAGCAATGATCTGCTGTGTAGGTGGCCCTACAGCTTGGCACTGCAGACTGAAATATTTGGTATCTACTATGGATACAACAAATTTCTAAGTCATATACTGTGATATTCTGCAGTTACAGAAAAGGTTAGTAAATGCTTTTCAAGCAGAAAATTAAAATGCTGAAAAAACAGGCAGCCCATCTGTTGAGTAGCTTGGCAAGTGCCACTCCCAGCCTTAAATTACCTATGTGTCACACTCCTGGGAGCAACAGCTTGCTGAGCGAGTGGACAGATTTGCCTTGCAGCTTAATGCAGTACACTAAACTCACAAAGTTACTCAGAAGGGCTCCATTCACAATCATGCTGTCTCACTAGAACACTAATTAATAGGTTAGAGAAAGCCTCCACAAGCCTATCACACTTTTTTTTACTCCCTCCTCAAATCTTCTAAAGATTTTAACTTTAATCTCTTTTTCATTAAAAATGAAAGCAGTAAATTAAGAATGGTTATGCTATGCTTCCATTGTTTAAATGACTGGCTGTATTTCAAATAGAAATCACAGGAATAAGTAATCAACATGACAATGTCAGAATCAAACAGGCTGAAGAAAAACAATAACTGCTAGCTTAAAGGAAACATTTTTGTTTGACTTGTAAGAAGACTGCCAAAAATCATGACTTCTTCTTTTAAAAGGTGTTCAAATGACAGGTAGATGGATGAGAAAATGATACTTGTGCCACTTGGATATATACCTTTATTTTAAAAACACTTGCTGTATTTCTCATTAATTCAGTCAATATTTTTTTTCTGCAAGAAATTCCATCAAAAAAGTTCTCTCCTCTTTGCTGGTCCCCTGTACGGGGCAAAAGAAAACATGCTCCAGTGCCTCTTTGGTACTGGGTCCAGCAGGTACTTAACTCTTTTCTAGTAAGCAACAAACACAAATTACTTGCACATCAGCTGAAATATGGCTTAGAACACAAATGAATAAAAAACAATGTATTATTACAAAAGTTTATCTTACTGCCAGAATCACCTGCCTCGATGTAAAAAAATGGCAGTGTATTTTATTATGAACCTTGTGATGACCGTGCACTGGCCCAGCAATCAAAGAGCCAAAATCCTCACCACTAACACCAGTGAGGGGCATCCACATAGGGAAAGGATAATAAATATACACACACAGTATCATACAACTTCCCTTGAGAGCACACAGAGATCACAGTCAGTCTGGGGCCGGTTTCTCCCTTTCTCTCCAGATCCCCAATAAGACTCCCCACTGGCACAGCTATAGGGTCCAGATCTCAGCCTAGAGAGCAAGCTAAAACCTCCAGCACCCCTTCTATCCAACCACTGCTTCATGTCCCTGCCCAAGTAGCTGACACACACACACACTTTGAAATAAGAGTTATATACAACCACAGAGACACTCCTGGGGAATGCTGGCACAGGTTCTCCAGCTGTGCCCCTTTTACCCAGTCTATACGGTAGTACCACTTGCCACCACTTACTAATATTTATCAGCTACTAAAAGGACCTTATGAAAAGGTGTCCAATTATACTGTGCAATATTATTATCCAAAAATGTTCATAGGTAGCTACTAGGCTATCTACCCAAAGGCATTTATAAGCCTAGCCGGAATGCGTTGGCTTTCACTGCCCCCTTAGATTAGTTCCCTGTACCTCTGTCCAGCAGAGCCACTGAAGTGATTCTTGGGTAAACTTTCTGTTTCCCATCCACTCGTCAAGGTTTCTCTTGAAGAGGGTTAGCAAGGAGATCTGACTAATGTAGATTGGAATCTTGTTCCAGAGCATGGAAGTCTCTGGGATAGGAATCCATCCCTCTAGCATGTCCTATTTATTGTTGCGGTGAGGTTCAGATCCCTGGAGCGTGTGGCTTGAGAGGATCTGTTCTTCTTTAGGTGGAGCATGTGCATCAATTCTGGGTTGGACATGGCCTTGTACGTCAGGCAGAGATCACCTCTGAATAGGTGGTATGCAACCGAGTACAGCTGGAGTTTCTTCAGTCGAGCTGCATAGGGCATCTGCTTGAGGCCAGTGATCCTCTTGGTGAGGTACTTCTGTGGTCATTCCAGTTGTTGCAGGTGTCTTGTAAGGTACATCCCAAATGGGGCATTGTACTCTATGATGGGTCTGATGAGTGATGCGTAGAGGTGCCCTATGACATCTTTTGGTCTGGATGCAAACCCTTTTGTGATTTAGTGGGCCACACAGAAGGATTTTCTAACCACTTTGGCAATGTGATTATCAAAGGAGAGGTTACTATCTACTTGGGTCCCTAGATACCTTATTACGTCTTCTGTATTTAGGGTGTTACCACCTATGTGGTAGTTTGTGGGTACTTTGTTTTTTCCAAAGGGGATGATTATGCATTTTTTGGCATTTAGCTTGAGGCCATGGTTTTGACACCAGGTATCTGTCTCAGTGAGACCCTTTTGAAGGATGTTTGCGTCAGCCGGAGAGTCAATTATAGCCCCTAGTTTGCAGTCGTCTGCGAAGTTGGTCAGCCATAGTCCTCCTGCGCTTGTCTGTACCTCTGAGAAGTATATGCCAAACAGGAGGGGTCCTAGGACTGAACCCTGGGGAATGCCACTTGTAACCGGTTTAGAGTCAGACCTAGCTCCCGCAACTCTTACCATGTGGGTTCTGTCCGTGAGCCAGTTGGCAACCCATCTCATGACGTAGGGGATTATATTCAGGCTGGTGAGCTTGTCTATAACACCTGAGTGGGGAATGGTGTTGAAGGCCTTTGCGAGGTCTAGGTAGACTGTGTGGACCACCTTTCCCTCGTCTATAGCCTTGGTAACTGTCTCAAAGAAGTCCACCAGGTTTAGGAGGCATGATCTGCCCTTAACAAAGCCGAACTGGGTAGGGACCAGTGTTTGGAGGTTTCCTACGTCTCTGTTAATGAGATCCATGATGATGCGCTTCATAGCTTTGCATACCAAGCTAGTCAGGCTTATAGGACGATAGTTCCCGGAGTCCTCTGTGGCTCCACCTTTGTGGAGTGGAATTACCATTGCTGTGCACCACTCTGTGGGCACGTAGCCTGTGGAGAGGCTGAGTTTAAGCAGTGTGTTTAGGTGAGGGGTTAGTTCATCTTTGAGCTCATGTAGGATGCAGCCTGGGACACCGTACGGTCCCACTGATGCTGTGTTTTTGGCTTTGGAGAGGGCTGTTTTAACCTGAGTGTCTGTGATTTCAGGGGCACTACATTCTTCTGGTATAGTTATGGGCCCTATTGGGGGTGAAAGTGGGTGATGTTTGCACTGAACCTGTCTGCCAGGATGTTGGCTATATCGGTCGGTTCAGTGTATTTTGTGCCATTTTGCACTAACTCTGAGCAAATCTGAGAATTGCCACTTAGATTCTTGACATAGCTAAAGAATGCCTTGTGGTTATCTTTGGAGTCCATGGCAATTTTTCTTTTGAAGCTAGCCTTGGATGATTTTATAAGGGACCGTAGTTTCTTGCTGATACTGATCAGGGATGTCTTCCCTTCTTGGGATTTCACTCTTTTCTTTACTAGTGTCCTCCTTCTATTGTATGGCTTGTTTATGGCAGGGGTCCACCAGACTAGTTTCCTTTTCTTGGAGGAGTGAGTCTTAGCTTTGTTTGGGATAGCACGATCCATGCATTCTTGTAGGTGCCCGTAGAATGCATTTGTAAAGGATTTTGAAGCTTGGACAATGTTATCCTTTAGCATGGTGGCTTTGAAACTTCCCACCTCTGTCTTAAGTAATTTGAAGTTTGCTTTTGAAAAGTTTGTCACGGTGGTTTCTTTGACCTGGGGTGGTGGCAGAATGTGGATATCCAGAGTGATTAGTTTATGGTCAGATCTAACCAGCGAGGGGTTGATCTCCGGTGTGGAACACCGGTCGCCCATGTTGGTGATGACCAGGTCCAATATGTTGTCACCTCTGGTGGGGGTGTTGACCAGTTGATCCAGGGTGTTTGAGTTTATAAATTCTAGGAAATGTTGGGCAAGGGAGTTTGTACTTGCAAACAAAAAGACGCCCAATGCTGAGAATAAGAACACTTTTAATTCCAAAAACAGATAAAAACAAATAAAAACAGGTAAGCGATTTCACGATTGCTCGCTTCTTCAGAACTTAACAGTATGAAGAAACAGGCCTTTAAATACAAAAAACTTCCAGTTAATTAAAACTAATTAAAACTGTTGGGTGTTAACACTTATCAGTGAACTAAGCCTCTCTTCTTTAGGAGAGGCTTTAAAGCAACAGCACTATTCAACCAGGTGGCACATATGCTTTAAAGTTGACAATCCATTTTAACTCAGCAAATTCAGTCTCACTACTCAAATCCCCTTCCCTTAAACTTTCATTTGATTTCTGTAGTACCAAGAACTTAAAGCTGTGACTCATACCAGCTTCAAATACATGTTTCGCTAATGCATTTGTTAATTTATTATTTCGTATATCACTCTGATGCTGCAGAATCCTGTCCTTAAACATACAGTTTGTCTTTCCTATGTAATATGAATCACATACATTACACTTAGCCATAAAGACCAATTTTTTTGTACAACAATCTGTACAAAAGGACAGATGCATAGGTTCCATGCTTAATGGATGCATAATCAAGTGTGTACAACTGCATGCCTTGCAAGACCGGCATGCATGAGTGCCCTTACGCTGGGAGGTGAGGTGCCTATATGGTTCAGTGTGTGTATAACAGAGTTACTGTTTTAAGTTCTTGGTGTTTTTAAAACAAAACCTAGGAAATTGTTCTATATGTTCACTGACAGAGGGATCAGTCAACAGGATAGACCACTTTTTCTTTATGACTTCACACACTTTATTAACCTCTGCTGAATAGGTCAAACAGACCCTATTTACACCCTTGTTGCTGTTAGTCTCTGTGTCCCTCACTATACTTGAGGAGCTGTCAGAGAAGTAAGGTTTTACTTTGACACCAACCGATGTATTCAGTTCTCTAATTTCCTTATTTCACTGCCCTTATAGCCCCTCTTCAATAGATCTGTCTTTAGCACTGTTAAAGCTTGCTCTAAAGAGTCAGCATTAGTTTGCAATCTCATGCACCTAAGAACCTGATTTTTAACCACGTTCCTAGTAATGTGGGATGGATGCATACTAGAACGATGTAAGATGTTATTTTTCCTGCATGGTTTCCTATACATTTTAGTGGACATGTTACCTAACATATCTTTGCTCACAGTAATGTCTAAAAAATCAATGATGTCAACAAAGTAGTGCAGAGAAAAAGATAATTAGTTGAAGTCTCTAACATGTCCACAAAGGCTTAAACCTCATCCATAGTACCATCCCAAACAAAAAAGATGTCATCCACAAGTCGCTTATAAAACATGACATGTTTTATACAGATCTTTGCTGAAGACACATTCTAGCTCCCAACTGGCTAAAACCAAGTTCACATACGTGTTTGCACACACTGTGCCCATTGCTACCCCTACAATTTGTAGAAAGCATTCTGACTCAAAGAGAAACAAATTATTCTCTAATATCAGCTCTAGCAGGGCACAGATCATGCTAACCTTAGAGTTAGAGAAGCCACCTTCTTTAATCAAGAATCGCCTTACCCGCTCAATCCCATCCTCATTGGGTATCACAGTAAACAGTGATTTCACATCTAGAGTAACAAACAACATTCTTTTGATGTCATTACTAGATCTACCCCTAGCCCAGTTGTATAAAAGCTCTAGAAACTGTTTACTATCTCTCAAAACTGTATCAACTTTGCCCAATACACCTCTCAGTTGTTTGTCGACATATAGTTAACATCACTTACCTTTCTTACTAACTTGTAGGGCCCTCCCAAGCTTGCAGCTTGTTTTGTCTGACAGGAATGAGAACAATTACCTGCTGCCCTACAGCATATTCTCTAGCTCAAGCATTCCTGTCATACCAGCCCTTTTTCTGCTGCTGGGCTTCTGACAGGTTTTCCTGGGCCAAGCCCATGAGTTCCCTGAGCCTTGTACTGAGATTTAGGACATATGCCACAACAGACTCCTTGTGAGATTCACACTCACCTTCCTACTCATCTCAAATAAATCTAGAGGTCTCCTCACCCTATGCCCATGCAGCAACTCAAAGGGCGAAAAACCTGTGGATTCCTGGGGATCCTCTCTGTAAGCAAACAACAGATGGGGCAAATATTTGTCCCACTACCTCTTAAACTGGCCTGCAAATGCCCGTAGCATGGACTTGATTGTAGAGTTTAACCTCTCAACAAGACCATTAGTCTGGGGATGGTAAAGGGTGGTCTTCAGGTGCTTCACCCCACAGTACTTCCACAGACAAGCCAGCAGGTCTGACATGAAACTGGAATGTCTGTCAGTCAGTATTTCTTTTTGGGAAACCTACCCTGCTGAAAATCTCTAACAAAGCATTTGCCACATTTTCTGCCTCAATGGAGGACAATGCCACTGCCTCAGGGTATCTTGCAGCATAGTCTACTACCACTAGGATATACTTTTTCCCTGTGGAAGTTGGGATATTCAGAGGCCCCACAATAGCCATAGCTACCTTCTGAAATGGCTCCTCAATCACAGGTAAAGGCATCAAAGGAGCTCTCACTTTGTCTCCTGCCTTGTCTACCTTTTGGCACTGCTCATAGGTCCTGCAGTACCCTGTTACATCTCTGGAAATTCCAGGCCAATAGAAGTTCTGCATAATACGTCTCTTTGTATGTTTTATGCCCATATGGCCTGCAAAGGGAATATCATGGGCTACAGCTAGAAGCACCAGATGGTAGGCTCTAGGCACTACCAACTGCTGTACCCTCTCACCTTCTAGCCCTCCCGCAGGGGTCCACTCTCTGTTCAGTAACCTTTGTCCCAGTATACAGATTTCCCCCTTCCCTTGAGAATCAGGTGCCTCGCTAGCAACTTGCCTCAGACCTTGCAATGTAGGGTCTGAGAGCTGAGCCTATCTCAACTCTCTCTTTGTAACCTTTTCCAGCTCCCCTTTCACAGGAAGTCTGGCATCCTCTGACAGTGGTGCCTCATTGTCAGCCTGGGTACTACTACGCACCTCTACCTTTGCAGTCACTCTGTCCAAGGGAACATCAGTACCCACAAGCAGCTGTGGCTCACCTTCAGTCTCACTGCTACAGCGTAGCTTCCTCCCTGAAGTAACCACCTTACCAGTCCTGGCTGCAAGTATGCCAAATGTCTGGATCTCCCCCAGGCTACCAGACCCACATGGTTGTCTTGAAGCCTGACTGCGTGTAACTGCATTAAACATAGTACTGCCTCATCAAAATACTCCCCTATCAGGACATCCGCAGGATGGTAGTTCAGTACCCTTGTTGTCTCAAGACAAACTGCCATTGGCTTTTTGTCTTCCCCACTTACTGACTCCCTCACCTTTTGTTACCCACCTTGCCTCCGTGGACATCTGTATGCCACATGGCCCCACTGCTTGCATTCAAAACATTTAACCATAGGTCCTGGATGTGTACCTGGACTAGTGGCTTCCCTGCTACTGGCAGATTATGTTGGGGCAATCTGTGCTGCCCACCATGGGTGCCTTTAGACCCATGAGCAGTACTTGGGGTCCCTTTCTTGTACAGGGATGCTCTGCTTGCTACGTATAGGTCTCTCTTCTTCCCCAACTCATCTGAAGTAGCACATTGTCTATCAGCTAACCAGATCCTTATGTCCTCAGGCAAAGTGCTAAGGGCTTGTTCCCCTCACCAAAAGGTCTGCCAGCCCTTCAAAAGTGGTGACCTGTCATCCACACACCCACCTATGAAAATAAGTGCTCAGTTTAGCAACATATTCACACACACTTTCATCTGCCTTGCATCTATGCTCATGAAACTTTTTCCTATATGTTTCACGTGTTAGCTTAAAAATTCTAACAAGTGGTTCTTAACAGTAGTATAATCAAAACATTCCTGATCAGAAATTTTAGACAACAAAGTTACAGCTTTACTATGGAGTAAGGAGGTCAGGAACCGTACCCAGAGCCTTTGGTCAACATCATACTGTTTACATACCCTCTCAAACATATGAATGAAACTATCAAAATTATCCCCCTCTTTAAACTGCAGAAGAAATTTACTGACCTTTTGTGCTTCTGGGATCCAGTTACTCCCTTCCCCATTACCTCCATGACTCTGGCGAAGAGTCAACATCTCCTTCTCATGCAGCCTCTGCCTTTCCTTTTCTCAGCTTCCAGGCGTAGCAGTTTCTCATTCTCCTTAGCCTGCAAACGTCGCAGTTTCTCATTATCCTCACTCTCTTAGACGCCTCAGTCTTTCTACCGCTTCTATTTTCACATGCTTGGCCTCCAACACAAGTTTCTTTAGCTCCAAATGGATTTTTAGGTCCTCTGTAGAAAGGTTGAGCTGTTCATTCTCTGAGTGTGGTACATCTCCACTGCCAGTCTGATTGTCCTCCTGGTTGCTGTGGATCTGATGCAGCTGTGATCAAAGCTGCAATCATGTCTGCCTTAGTCAGGATTCCATGCACCAGTCCCCTAGCCTGGTACAACTCAGCCAGCTGGCTCCTAGTCAGTTTTCCATACTCCTCTGCTGACATGCTTGCCTGCTCTCCCTGACTAACTAGGCTAATAAAAGAAATAAAACAACTGTGATCTGAACTCTGAGTATTCACTATGTGGCTAATTTAGAGTACAAAACCACCTTCAGAGATCACTGTACACAAGCTACAGGAATTCACACTATCCACACCACTGCAAGCCAATTAGTATTTGCTAACCAATTAATATGTGGTGTGGATATCCCACCACTGCCAAACAATTAATATGTGACACCCGTGCACTGGCCCAGCAATCAAGGAGCCTCAATCCTCATACCAGTGAGGGGCATCCATATAGGGAAAGGATAATAAATATACACACACAGTAAAGTACAATTTCCCTTAGGAGCACACAGAGATCACAGTCAGTCTGGGGCTGGTTTCTCCCTTTCTCTCCAGATTCCAATAAGACTCCCCACTGGCATAGGTATAGGGTTCAGATCTCAGCCTAGAGGCCAAGCTAAAACCTACAGCATCCTCTCTGTCCAACCAATACTTCATGTTCCTGCCCAAGTAGCTGACACACACACATTTTGAGACAAGAGTTATATACAACCACAAAGACACTCCTGGGGAAGGCTGGCACAGGTTCTCCAGCTGTGCCCCTTATACCCAGACTATACGGTAGTATCACTTACCACCACCCACTAATATTTATTAGCTACTAAAAGGCCCTTATGAAAGGGTGTCCAATTATACTGAGCAATATTATTATCCAAACGGTGTGACTGAACAGCAAGGCTATTGGTGTGTCTTTGTACAATACCACTAAATACACACAATGTACTCTTAGAGCTTAAATTATCTCTACACAAAACAGCCACAGTTGAAAGTTTTAAAAATACTTAATAATAAATAATAAAAATACAAGACAATACCTCTTACTACACAGTGCTATTCAAGAGTTCAGATATCACAGATAAATACTTAAAATAATACAGTAGAAAAGTTCTGACATCAATACAGAAAAAAAAATCTAATCTTCCTAGTTCCTACCTATACCTAACAGAAAACAAAGTTCCAAAATAAACTTACATATAGAACACAGGCAGAGTGCTGTTGAGTTGGATGTTTTCAAGACAAATGCTAAATACCCTCATTCTTTCTGTCCTTAAATTGATAACACAGTACCACTGATTCATTTCAGATTGCATCATTTCTTTCTGGTTCCCAGGCTAACAGAAACTCAGAGGTTGATAGCCCTTTTGATCTTGCGGCTGGTCAGGAAGCCAGAGCAATAAAATAAATTATACATGCAATTTCTAGCAATTAACTCTGGTCTCAAAACAATAGGCAGAATTCCTTCATTCAGATATCTTGGCTCTGAGCCCTGAGATCAAAGACAGTAATGAAATGCTTGACCTATCATCTTTCTTACACCAGAGTGCACTGTTGTTACATTTTTTTCAGTTCAACATCTAATACAGTCTTTTCACATTTAAGAGAACAAGCCTGTGGCTTACAATAATATTTACAAATGACAGAATTATCTACAAAATTCTTTCTAGCTAGACTGACAACCTTCACCTAACTTCACCATTTGCCCTGTCAAATGCTAGAAGGATATGTCCAACTGAAATTAAAGCATCCACCTCTTCATTTACTCCCCACAGCAAAAAGAAAGAAAAAAGGCAACATTTACTAATTTATTTTTTAAATGCAGATGTTGCCTGTGATACAGACCTCACTATAAGCAAAGTATCCAGCTAGCCCCAACTTAAACTTCTAAAGGTAAAAGAACAGTTTTTAAAAGTTAACAACTTTCTACTTGTTTTAAGTAATTTTACATTAATGCTGACAAATGTCACTGTTTACTGAGGAAGTGGTTGGGCTGACCTTAATGGACCCTTTCTAATTCATACAGGTATACACCAAGAATCACAATAATGGACACACAAGTCATGACTATGGATTTTATTTTGTGGGCGACACATTAAGTAACAGTAGAACTGCAAGCCTCACAGACCCAATAACAATGCAATATGTTCTGATTACTATTATAATACGTCAACACTGACAACAAAATGTGTGTGTGTGTGCGTGTGTGCGTGTGTGTGTATACATATATATATATGTGTGTGTGTGTGCGTGTGCGTATGATGTGCGTGTGTCTATGTATATAGACATACACACACACACACACACACACACACACACACACACACACGTGTATGTGTGTTGTAGTACTACTGAAACAGTACAGTTGTGTACACTTACCATAAATGTAGATGTTCAAGTCTATTCATTGTTGCAGTCCTGACTATTGGGATTTCCTGCTCTGAAAGCCGTCGGTCAGCCCAACTACCAGAGAAAAATCATTCCGGCTCTCATGCTGGTGGACGCTCAGACTGACACAAGTATGCTCATGTATAAAGGTAGCCATACTGCATCAGAACACCAGTCTTTTATTGCCCCCACAAATAACAGCCCTGAGAAGATTGAAGCTATCCCAAAGGATAGCCTGGCAAAGGAGGAGAGGCCAAGGAAGGGTCCCTTGGCTATGCTGCACAGTCAGAACATGCCTATTTATAGGTTAAGGGGGTGGAAAAGAAGACTGCAACAGTGAATATGCTCAAACATCTACATTTACGGTTAGTGTGCACAACTGTACTATGTTCTTCGTGTTTCACTGTTGCAGTCCTGACTATTGGGAAGATTCCCAAAGTAGAAAAGAGGGTGGAAGGATGCTAGGGAGAAGACAGGATGCCCTGCAGGATAGCAGTGGCAAACCCTGCTCTTGGAGAAAGATGCCAAAATGGTAGCATTTGGTGAACGTATGCACTGAGGACCAGGTGGCTGCCTCTAAAATGTCCTTGGTGGAAACCCCCTTGATGAAGGCGGCAGAAGTAGCAGTAACCCTGGTGGAGTGAGATTTAATCCCAACAAGGGATACCTTGCCATGAAAGCTACAGCAAAAGGAGATATAGATTTGGAAACAGTTTGCTTGGAAGCCGGTTTGCCTTCTTCACCAGGGGCAAAGGTAATGAAAAGCTGCTCAGTTTTTCTCAAAGCTTTTGTCCTACCCAGGTAAAATCGTAGCTACCTATGAACATCCAAGGAATGCAGAATTATCTCCCCTTTATTTTGTGGGTGGGGGAAGAAAGTAGAAAGACGTATGGCTTGATTCAGGGCGGTGTCAGAGATCACCTTGGCCATGAAGGACTGGTTGGTCCTATGAGAAACCCCATCCTTATGAAAAATAAGAGAGGGTTCAACTGCCATGAGGGCCTGCAGTTCAGAAACCCTCCTAGCTGAGGTGATAGCTAGTAGTATAGCTGTTTTCAAAGTCAGAAACTTGAGGTCAGCAAATTCTGCAGGTTCAAAGGGAGGTAAAGTTTTTTTTTTTTTAACATTTGTTGACTGGAAAAGTCTGACTAAGACAGAGCCTATTTTCAGTGGAGGTCCAGTGAGAAACACTCCAGACACATGTCTTTGGAATGTGGGATGAAACCAATGTACCTAGAGAAAAACCTGTGAATGCAGGGAGGACATGCAGACTCCACACAGAAGGCACCCGGACCGAGAATCGAACCAGAGAACCTCTTGCTGTGAGGTGACAATCTTCACTGGTGAACCATTGCGTCGCCTGTTTTACTAAAACAAAGTTCAGGTCTTAAGGAGGCAGAGCACCATTGCGTCGCCTGTTTTACTAAAACAAAGTTCAGGTCTTAAGGAGGCAGAGACTTCCTTCTGACAGGCCTAATGTGTATGACCCCCCCCCCTCCTGAGAAATTGTCATAAAAGTGGGTGGGAAAAGATAGGAGTGTGTGAAGGGACATAAGCAGAAACGGTGGAAGCATGGATTTTAATTGAAGAGTAGAAAGTCACTGACTTAGCAGTGAAATCAGGTATTCCAGGATGCTGTTAATGTGAACTGACTGTGGCTCTAGGCGGTGGTTTTTGCACCAAATAGAGAAACGTTTCCATTTAGCTTTGTAAGATTTCCTAGTGCTAGGTCTTCTGGATTCCCTGAGGATGTCTAGCACCTGTTTACTTGGGGTAGCGACTGTACAGGCCATTGTGGAATTATCCATGCTGCCAACAACCCTTCCCTCATTTTTGAGTGAGGAGGTCCACCATCTGAGGCAGAATCCACTGTGCCTGGTTGGCGATCTGGAGGAGGAAAGGGTGCCAATGCTGTCTGGGCCAGTCTGGGACTATCAGTATTGCTCTTGGGCCCTCCTCCCTTATCATGAGTAGGACCAGAGGAATTAGGGGTATGGGGGGGGGGGGGGAATGCATAAATAAAAAGTTGGGTCCATGGGAAGGAGAAGACATCTGTTTTCCAGGCCATCTTCTATTTGATCCTGGTGCAGACGTTTTGCAATTGCTTGTTCTGTTTGGATGCAAAGAGATCCACTTGTGGGACCCCCCCCCCCCCAGGACTGGGTTATGGTCTTGAAAATCTCTGGGTGCAGGTGCCACTCATGAGGGTCCATAACATTCCTGCTGAGGATGTCTGCTAAAGCATTCTGAACTCCTGGTAGGCACTGTGCCATGAGATGCAGTCCCAGCGAGTGTGCTGTTTTCCAGATTTGTTTTGCTAGACAGTACAGGGGGTAGGAATATGTTCCTCTCTGTCTGTTGATGTAACCCATTACTGTGGTGTTGTCTGTCTTTACTAGCAGATGCCTGGTGTCCCTTTCTCTTTAAAGGCTATTAAGGCTTTTTACACAGCTATGAGTTCTTTCCAATTGATGTGCTTGTTTCTGATGCTGATTTTCCACTTCCCGTGGGTTTGTAGGTTGTGGAAGTGGAGCCCCAGGCTATCTCTGAGGCATCTGTAGTAAGGGTCTGTCCCTGAGGACTGAATATGAAGGGGAGGCCTGGGTTGCGGGCGCAAGTCTGTGCCCACCATGCAAACTCCAGTTTGAGGCAGGGAATGAGGTGTATCTCTGTCTCTAGTGGTTGGAAGCTCTGGCACCACATGTTCCTGTGATACCACTGTAGCTTCCTCATGTGCAGTTTGCTAAGGGGAAAGATGAGCATGCATGAAGCCATGTACCCTTGGGCTCTTAGGAATTCCCTTGCTGAAATCTGATCCTTCATTTGGATTCTTTGGAAGTAATCTTAGGAATTCCCTTACTAAAATCTGATCCTTTATTTGGATCCTTTGGAAGTAATCTGTTAGGAAGGACACTTTTTCTGGGGGGAGGAAAGTCCTTTGGAAAATGGTGTCCAGGACAGCTTCCAGGAAAACAATCCTTTGAGTTGGTGAAGTGATGGACTTTTGGAGGTTCAATGTGAACCCGATGGAAGACAGGAGGTTCTGGGTGATGCTTTCCAGTTTTCCTAATTAAATTACACATCACAGCTTTTTGTCTGATTTACAAAAAGATGGAAGAGATGCTGAGAATGGTAAAGCTAGAGCTGAAAAGAAAACGTGAAATGTGACTCTGTAACTGAAGTATGACTGACTCTCTTATACAGTGCTGTAAAAGTTATAATTATACAGTTGTTATACACCTAAGGGCAAGGACAAAAATGTTCAGGGTAAGGAAGGAGATGAACTACATCACAGGTCAGAAAATAAGAGTAAAGGGCTTAGTAAAGGAACTAAATCACAGGCCAGAAACAAGAGTAAAGGACTTTAACATGTTTCAAACAAGAAAGGGGGAAAAGTCAGGCATATGACCTTTACTTGAAAGAGGTGTGAAAAAAAATTTTGCACTGCACAAGAGCATGCACAAGATTAAGTAATAGGGACGACAAATAAACTTTTACAGAAACATAAGACATATTCATGAATGGGTGATAGATATGTGAAAAACTGTGCCAGAAGACATAGCACATTCTGACAGTCACAATATGGAGTACCAGCCTTGTAAAAAAAATAAATAAATGCAGTGTCTACATATCTACTACAGTAAACACACATATGGGAAACAACCAACAGGATCTTCATATCTTAGCAGAGTAAGTTATGACAGACATCAGATTATGAGTCATGAGCAAATGTGAAATAAGTGCAAAATAAACATGCCTAAATGAAATTGTGCTTTAAAAAAAGGCATGTGATCTGTTCTAACATGTCAGCTGGATAA